>NW_008602164.1:134405-135020 GCF_000691845.1 Merops nubicus | reverse complement strand
ACATTGTCCATATGCATTCCTGCTAAACATATCACAGACATTGCTGTTTACCAAATATTAAGTGCTTTCTGTAGGAAGTTCTATTTAGAGGAAGAGCCTTAACTAATAAAGGAGTTTATACCTCCTCAATCATTTTATACCATCTTAATTTTTGTTATGCCGAAGAAGAGAGAATCATGAGGGGGGAAAAAAAGTTTGCTATGTGAGACTTGTGGAATGCTGGTTTGTGGGAAGTGATTTGCATAATGATTCATCAGGAGGCCAGAAAAACCAAAGAATATCTCATTATATTCAGCCTTCACTAGACATGCTAGGCTTGTTGCTCTTTTAAAGGAGTCAGTGTCTTGGATCTTTATAATCTAAACCAAAGCACATCAAACCTGAAACATGAACTAAAGTTTAAAAACAAACAAAAGCTCAGAAATGAAAGCTGGGAACATTCCCAGCTTATAACCCCGAAATTAGTAAAATGGCTAAGTAAAAAATTTTCAGTAATGTTTTATTTTTTTTTTCAACTCTCACATACATTTGTGTTTGTGTGTATGTATACAAGTGTGCACACATACAGAGTTATTTTGAACAAGGGCACAGATGTTTATATGCTCCTGTAGGGAA
>NW_008602164.1:132034-134394 GCF_000691845.1 Merops nubicus | reverse complement strand
AAGCAAAATCCATCAAAAAAACCCCATGAAACAAATGTTTGGAGGAGTGCAGTTTACAACTGAATTGGATGCTTGCATGCTATTACTGAATGTTGATATTAATGGCCTCAAACAAAATCAGTACTGAGGCAACCTCATGAAATGCCTATCATATTTTGTAAAATTAAGATGCCGTGTCATACTCTAGGAATATCTTCTACTTCAGCTTTGTAGCTGAAAACTTTTTTGTATTACACATTTCTAAAAATAACGTTTTCATCTCTGGCTCAGTATTACTCAAACTGTTTGCAATGTAGACTTTGGGTGTATGTTTGCAAAGAATTAGTTTTGCTTTTGAAACAGGACTACAAATCCATTTAGAAGGAGATTGATGCATTAAATTCATGTGGCCCATTGAACAGGGTCACGAAGTAATGTCTTGTCAGGGAGCTGGGTCACAGCAGAACATATGTGAAGTTGCGTTCAGTGATGTTTAGCTACCAGATCTTCCAGTCTGATTTGCTCATGTAATTTGAAATTAGCTGGCTAATTTTTTTTGCCTTACTAGATAATAGAGAATGTTTACCTTTTGCAACACAGTAGGTAAAATAGAATCTGTTGCAGCTGTTGTGGTACATGCTTCTTTCACAGTACTGACATTTTTACTTCTGAAGTACCTACATGTTTTGATGTCCTTCACCCTTTCAGTAATTCCTAAGCAGTGCTCTTTTTGTAGTGATTATTCATCCTAAACCTTAAAAATGCGTGTGGCTTTCCTGAACATGAGAGTGAAAATCATAATGCCCTATGTATTGTCAGCATTTTAAAATGTGTTGTCCTTCAAAACAAAACAAAACAAAAACCCAAAGAAAGAAACAAAACCCACCAAAACCTAAATATAACAAAAAACCCCACCACAACTCCAACCATCAAAGCACAATAGATATGTCTTTTGAGAGCTGTTAAAGAGTTGAATGAAATGAAATGAATGTGAGTTAATTGCATAACTCACAGTGTTCTAATTTGAATTTGGTGCAGTAGCCTTCCATTGACGTTTACAGTGTTTTTCTTCTAGGTCAGCATGATGGACCTCTGCCACGGCAGCATGCTGGATTGCTTCCAGAGTCTTTGATCTGGGCATACATTGTGCAGCTCAGCTCTGCGTTACGGACCATCCATACAGCAGGACTGGCGTGCCGAGTTATGGATCCAACAAAGATTCTCGTAACGGGCAAAACGAGGTAATGGGAGCATTCGTCCTCACTGTGTTACTGGGATCTGTACACATGGTAGCTGCTGACTGAGCATCTGATGCAGAAATAACAAAGTCTACTAGCTGGAAAGTTCTGTTAGTTATAACTGTCATGAAACAATGTGCTAAAACTTGTTTAAAAATAACTTTAAGAAAATTTACATTTTCAGAAGACTTGCCTGTTATCCTCAAAGTACTGTTCAGATCCACTACTGACAAGTCAGAAATTTTAAGATGAAGACTGTCACATTTTATCAAATAGTAAAATTAGTGTCTCCTACTTCATAGTAATTTGAGTACTAATCACTGTTCTGTTATACCAAAGCACTCAATGAATGCTAGAGGAAGACTTGAATAACCAACGAAATTTAATGATACTTCATCCCTTTCTGTTCTTGTTCCTAAAGGTTACGAGTTAACTGTGTTGGAATCTTTGATGTTTTGACATTTGACAACAGTCAAAATAATCCACTGGCATTAATGGCTCAGTTTCAGGTATGACAACAGCACCATAATTAAGTTGGTGACTTGGCACAGGGAGTGTTGAAAACCAGTGTGATGCCTTTTAGAAGACAAGTACTTTAAGTAAACTGTAGTCCATCTTTCTCTAAATGACTGTATTTTTTTAATTCCTGATTTGATCTTGGTTCTGCCATGCATTATTCAAATTTGCTTGCAATTTAGAAATGTGAATGCTCATTTTGCTGTCTTTTGCTTATAAAATTTCAGCAAAATCAATAAACAGGTTGAACTATTAGCATTCAACAAACTTAAGTCAGAAGTAGTTGGAAGTACAAATTCTTAAAGGAAGATGAAACATCTTATATTTAGTGTTAGAGATCAAAAAAATGATGGTTCATTAACAGTTTATACTCTTCTTATTTAAAAATAACTAACTGGTGAATGCCTATTCACAGAGGAGTAAGAGATCTTTAAAATAATTGAACTTAGATCTTCTCCTTGTTCCCGAAAAGTTGTAGTAGATTTTTATTTTAGGCTTCTAGTTTTTCCATGCTCTCCTGGTGTTCTCTGAAATGTGGGCTCTGCGTAACTCCTGAATTAAGAAGAATCCCTTTAGACTTAACAAAAACTGTTCCACAGTCATCTGGAGCATCACTGTGTACAGGAA
>NW_008602164.1:123379-132003 GCF_000691845.1 Merops nubicus | reverse complement strand
GGAATGCCTCTTAAACTTGCCTTCAGGGTAAAGTACAGGGCTTCAGCAGTCAGCACATACCCTGTCCATACTGGGAGTGAAAGACTACAGTAGGGAGCTGAATTTATTTTCATTAATTGAGCTAATTCACTGTGAGAAAATGCTAATTTAGAGTCTTCCAGTAATAAGTGAAACTTTTGAACTTTGACCAGGCATAAACTAGCTTATTGGAAACAATGTCCTAGAAAATAGCAAGTGTTTTGGGTTTTGGGGCTTTGTTTGGTTTGGTTTTGTTATTGTTTGGCTTTGGTGGTGGTTTGTTGTGGTTTTGTTTGGGTGGGTTTTTGTGTTGGTTTTTTTTTTTTTTCCTTTAATGATGTAGTAAAGCAGTTTTCAGTGTGCTTTGAGTAGTACATCAAAGGATTTCCTGCAGCTCTCCACCCTCTCAGCTACATATCAATAGGATTTGGTAATGATTTAGTAGAAAACAGCAGAGATAAGTTAAGAATAAATGCAAGTGAGGGATTCTGGGCCTAAAAATGTCATGAGATTTTTGAAAAAAAAAAAAAAACAAACAAACAACTAAATACTTCTTTCCCATCTGCAAATAAAATAAAATTAAAGAACCTCCTGAGATGTTATGACATTCAAGTAATTTTAAAACAAAATATTTAATGCACTTGGAGGTATAAAAGTATTTGCAGGTACACGAGTCTGTCCAAAGCATTTGCCACCATAGCAGCCTGATGCTTGGCAACTAACTTGCTTTGTAGTGCCTTGTTTTGTTTATGGGGGACATTTTTGTGTGTTTTATACATTATTGATATCCAAATTGTTCGGGTATCACTGCTAAACCAGAAAAGAGGTACTCTTAAATGAGTAGTTTGGAAGATCTAAACTGGAGCTAGAAAATATAATACTCTTATCTTTTTTCTTACTTCCTCTAGAAGAGCTAGTCTTTCATTATCCTTTTTGTTCCTTCAGAGATTCTGGACTGAGTTGATTCCTTGAAATTCAGGAGTCATTTATCATCCTATACCTTCGTTTGCCCTAGCCAGATAAAATTACAAAATAACAGCTGCTGCTTGTCCTTTTTCCTCTTGATCCATGACCCAGTTCCTGAATTCCTCTGAGACTCCTGTGACTGTTAAAAAAGTAGGTTATCTCTTGGTTTACTGCCCAGCTAATATGCATTTCCTTGTTGCTGTCTTCAGTGGAGGAAGGTATTTTTGTTAGCATTTGTCACTTTCTGGCTATTTCCCATTGTTAATACAGATAGGAAGGAGTTTGGTCAGAACTGAGAGAGGCTATGCAAACGGAATGCTATTGTTTTTTATAATCTGTGTTAAGCATACTCATTTATAGGGTCATTTAAGAGTTAAAGACAACAAGGGAAGCTGGAAAGAAGTAAATGAAATATGAATGGCCACATGCATTAAAAACCAGGTGTTGAGCCTATCTAATTCCAGCACATCACTTCCCAGCCCCAATCCTTAAGCCTTGTATCAGTCAGTTAAGAGATACAGATGGGAAACTGGTAAATGGTGATGCAGGAAACAGTAAAAAGGTTTAATATTTCTGTATTTGGAATAAAATGAAAATTAATCCTCTCTGTATGATATGAAGAGAAAATACAAGATGTACTGATTTAAAAAGGGCTATAAGGTTACCTGTGCTCAAAGTATTTTTAAATAGCAAACCAAAATTACTTTCACATGCATCTCCCCATACTTAAAGAATCTAGTTGAAGAGGCATCTGAAGTATTAATGTTGACTTTAAAAAAATAAATAAATTTTTAAGTCTAGGAACTTGGAGGGACTTCTGAGGGCAATTCCAGAACTTGATAAGTGAATCCACAGAATTGTAGAGTGGATGAGCTGATATTGATCCAAGCAAAACAGTGGAACAGGATAAACAAAGTAATGTCAGTTTTGAAGAGTCTATGGAAATTGATCTTGTCAAAAAAAAGTTTTATTTGATTGGCTTACGTTTCAGGCTGACAGAGCCAAGTGTATAAAATGCTGAGGTATCTCCAGGGCATTTGGCATGGTAGCACATATCTTTTCAACATGAAAAAAAAAAATATGTAGAGGGGAAAGGGTACCTGTTCAATTAGCTTTTAAATTGCTCGCTGATGTATTTGAAATTCCTTTGATAACAGGGACATTAATAAAAGGATGTTTATCTCCTAGTGACTGGTTTTTAGGCTAATGGTATTTATTATTTCTGTCAATGAACTAGATGGTGATAAAATCTTTACTAGCAAAGCTTTCAGGAGATAAAAAGATAGGTTGGTACAGGTTATGAATTGAATTGATAATTAAATGGCCATTAGTTGCATGCAAAGCACATTTTTGAACAAAAGGTAGCCTGTATTTAAAGGTGCAAAGCTTTTTCTTGAAGTTAAGAATCAGCTTAAATCAATTTAGCATGACTTAATAGGCACTGTTGACAGTTACCATAGCAAAAGTCTTTTTGCAGGTCTGTGGCTAAAGGAACTGCTGTGATCCATAGGCCATGATATGGAGTATAAACAGGGAAATGATTATACCTAATGTTGATCTGTACCTTGCACTAGCAAGGCTACTACAGGAATACAGCATTTATTTCTGACCTCTCTGCTCCAAGGACTAGTTCTTGTGGGCCTCATTTAACCTTTTCCTGCCTAGAAGCAGGGAGAGCTGAGCCTGTTGTTTTCAGAGGGGAGGCATGTGTTAGTTGTTCCTTATGCAGTCATAGAAGGTTGGAAAAGACCTCCAAGATGAAGTCCAACCATCAACCCAAAACTACCATGAATACTTACAGAAAGGATGGTGAACCCCAGCTTCTGGGAAGTTGTGTACCCTGTCTGCATAGATGAGAGTTGGTTAGTGGATGGTAGTTTTGACCCTCTAAAATAGGAATCTGACTTCCTGATCTTCCTGATCTGACCTGATCTTCAAGGCTTCCTTCGAACTTGAGATGTTCCAGGATTCCTCTATCACAGAGAAAGGTTACTGCCTGTCTTTAAGCACTTGTAAAACTTCAAACACTGAGCATTTTAATAACATTTTCTTTCAGGGTTTCATCTGTCAGTGAATAGTGAGGCACCTCCAGAGAGCAATTCACCTTGCTTAGAATCTGAATTATCTTGCACAATTACAAATATCTTATATCAATCAGACTGTTAACTGAATCACTTCAAGTTGCTGAAATTAGTGGAATGAATCCACTTTTGCAGCTAAACCAAACACTGACTGTCTCGAAGTGTCTCTGTTTGGGACTGCATTGGTGTGTTGTATTATATCTGCCAGTTTTTCTGCTAGATGTAGTTTACAAAATAAACAAAAATTAAGTTTGTGAATCCAATGCTGAAAAAAACGAAAGCCTGGATTTGGAATTTTCTGGCTGATGTTAATGTAAGACTCCGTCTCAACCATTTAAAAAAATCTAATGCAGTCTGTAGTATGAAAACACTGATGTAAAGGAAGACGATTTTCAGGTCTTGCCTGAAGTTGGGTATTTTCAGTGTCTCAGGGTTGTCTGATGATAAAGAATTTGTATAGGATACATCCTTATGAATTACTAAGAGTTGGAAGGCACTAAGTGTGAAGTACAGGACTGTGGAAAGAAGAAAGATTGATAAATACCAATACTTAGATATTTCTTCTAACTCATTTGATGAAAAAAATGAATAAAACAGTTGTGCCAGGTGATATGTGTCTCTGTATAGGCACTGCATCAGCAAGATTCTTCTGTTTAGTACTAAACCAGTGTCCTCCACTGCTCAAATGGAAGCTTGGAAGCTAGTGGCTTCCCACCAAAATGGGGTTTGTTGGTCTGTTTTGTTCCTCTTTACCAAAGTACAAAGGAATGCTGATACTCAGGAGTTCCTGGTTCCTTAGGAAATAGAGTCTAAGAAATGCTATTCCCATCACCTTTTCCACCACTTGGTCCTTCTTATATCTCATTTTCCGCATCCTCTGTCTTCTTTGCTACAAGAGAATCATGCTTTTCAACTTCTACCATGTCGTGTATCCATGTCTAAATTGTGCTGCTTAATCATACTTGTGGAAACAGAAGGGACATTGAAAGACCTGGAAAGGTTGTTTTTGTTTTTGTTTTACTGTGTTCCTTAACAGCTGGGAGATGTTCGGAGATTGATATCTTTGATCTCTTCATTGAAACAGAAACACCATTTGCTGGAATCTGGTGTGGATTCCAGTGTGGAATTCACCTTGAATGGCCAGTGTGAAAAGATCAGAGTCCAGCAAATGTTGTTTCTGTTTTAACAAATAATCCTTGATGCGTATTTCTGCATCATATATTGAGAAGACTTGTTCTGTTTGCCATCAACTCCTTGACTCATCAGGAGTGAGCAGGTGGGTGGTTAGGAGAACCTCTTTGCAGAGCTTCTGCTTGCTACACAAGAGTTCTCTCTGGTACTATCCTTAAGCTAAAAATAGGTAAATTTTAAGCATTCAAAGATAAATATAGTACCAAGAAACTGCTATGAATCAGGACAGAAAATCAGGACAGATTTTCTTCTGTACATTTTAACTACTGTAACTTGACAGTCATATTGAGGTATGATTTGAATAACACTAACTTTAGTTGCTGAAATTCTTATAAGGTTATTGAAGAACTGTCTCTTTTTAAATGCCATCTAGTACCATAGGTAATATTTATCTATACTGAGAATCTTAATCTGTGTGTTTCCTCCCTGTTAGCAAGCAGATCTGATCTCCCTGGGGAAAGTTGTCTTGGCTTTGGCTTGCAATTCTTTATCAGGAATTCAGAGAGAGAATTTGCAGAAAGCAATGGAACTGGTGACAATCAACTATTCCTCTGATCTGAAGAATCTGATCTTGTAAGTTTGCTTAGTAAGTCTTTTGAGGGAAATTACTATTTTTTAAAACATACAAATGAAAATGTCAAATGGTATTTTTAGGTGCTCATAAGATCACAGATATAGCTGTAATTATAGCTGTCATTGTCTGCACAGTCAATGCATTGTTAAACATTATAATTTAAAATTTATTTATATAATGTATTTCCATGGTGTATCTAATCAAATCAATGTCCTTTCTTCACTGAATGCTGTTAAAGCTCCTAATAAGAATTGGGAGTTTAAACAAAACAAACGTTTTGTCATTAGTACCAGGCTTCATTGCCTATTAACTACCATAGCAATGTGCTAGTCTTATCTTACAGTTTCAGAAGGTACTGAGAAATAGACATACTGCTTTTTTGAGGAAAAGGTTGACTGCATGTTTTTCTTGGCTGCATATGATTTTATATTCTTTAATATAGTCAGACTTTCTCTTGCAGCCTAAGAGAGAAAAGTATCAATCTCTACCCCCTTCCTCATTTGAAGAAGAATTGCGTTACAATGTGAATCTTCACATCTTCTCTCTTTTTGAGTGTGTTCTTGCTGTTTGAGTAGGGTGAACTACATAGTTCCATGAAAGTACAGTCTATCTTGTGTAAATAACTCACTGCATGTATACATGTAAGCTAACACATTTCCTCTGTTAATATCTTTAAGAAATGCTGCAGTCAACTTTGTGTATTAAATAAACATCAGAGTCAAATAGTTATAAAATCATAATAGAATGATCTCTCTGCTATTTGCATCATGTTTAAGTAAGCTTTTTGGGGTGGGGAAATTTTGACAGGTATTTGCTGACAGACCAGAACAGGCTTCGCAGTGTCAATGATATCATGCCTATGATTGGTGCACGATTCTATACTCAGCTGGATGCTGCTCAGATGCGGAACGATGTTATAGAGGAAGACCTCGCAAAGGTAAATCATTCAGTAATTCCTACAGGAAGACCTACAGTCAGTATTCCTACAGCTGTACCTTAGAAGGGAATGTTTTCTACTGTTTTTTACTGCTCTTAAGTAATCTGTCTGCAGACTTAAGAACTCTCAGCGCAAGGTATTGAAAGTCCAAGAACGAACCACTAGTTTTATGATGCCCTCAGCTGGGCTTTAACTGAAGTAACATCATGTCCAACCAGCAGTCTTGGGGAAAAGATGTTCTTTATAGAATAATTAAAAAGTAGTATTCTGAGTCAATAAGGCCATGTATATCATCGTACACTAGGTCATGTAGCTTATGCTAGAGGTTGTGCATCAACAAATGTTACTTTTAAATTCTTGGATAGATTTGGACTTCACTGTTCCTTTAGTTATCTCATACAATTTTTTCTTTCCAAATGGATGCTAGATCATAGAAGTAAAGGCTGCCATTCCTCAGTTTCCCTGAAGTTTGACTGTCATGTTCAGTCAAGGTATCAAGACCTAGTTACAAAGGAAATACGTACTTTGACCCATGTTAGTGTGTATTTATTCAGAAGGAAAGAGTGTTTGCTCATCAGAAGCCACTTATCACAGAATTTTCTAGCAAGGCTTAGACATATTACACAAGGCTTTCATGATGCTGAAGATGTGTGCGATAGGGTATTAAGTTTTGAAGGATTTCATCACGTCCTCGTACTCCTTTCCATTATATGTCCTCATTGAGAATTTTTTGAGAGGTAGCTGACCAATGGTTGGCATTCAGCTGGACTAGTTCTCTTAATTTCTCCACCATTGACCTATTGGATAACACTTTTTCCCTCCTTAGTGAAAGATACTGAAATCTATCAGAACCTAAGAGCTGTAGAAGAAGGCAGTATGTACTTTGGATGCAGAGCTCTAAATAAGGAGTTCCCACTCTATCAGAGTCAACCACTACTCCTGCTCTGAAGATTTTAAGATAATTTCTTGTTAAGGTGGTCCAATGTGCCTGCACAAATTTGGGCAGGTGGACATTTCCTATGACAGAGATTGTCCTGTAATCAACATTAAGGCGTCTGCATTTTCAGTTAAATTGTTTATAACAGTTGCTTATCACTAGCAGGTGAACAGACCCACTACAAGTCCAAGCTGTTGCATAGCTCCCAGTTTGGCAATAGTTGTTTACCTGGCAGTGATAAACAGCAGTTGCTAATTAGCTGTCATACTGTAGCTCCTTCGTACTACCACATCCTGAGTAATATCACTGCTACAGCATCCCTTAAGTCGAGCCTGGTACCTTCTCTTAATTACTGCCTCAAAGCAGATGCTTAGGGGAGAGGATTAGAACAAGACTAGTATATATGATATTTTTCCTTGTGTTCTCCATGCAGTCATCTGAAGCTTAGGGACTTCTAATGCTGGAAGTGGTTTGTATGTAGTTAATAACTTTGTTTTCTTGAAGCCATTAATATCTTGTTACTCCTGTAATGCTTGTGTTTCACAGAGCAGTGAACCTAATACACTGTCCCTTCCCTTCCTCATTAATATTCCCATCATCTATATGTCACAGTATTGAAAGCCTCATTTTTTCAAGCCTTCTAATCCACTCTGTGGAAGAGGTCATAGAATTACAGAATCACTAAGATTGGAAAAGACCTCCAAGTTCATCAAGTCCAACCACCACCCAACACTATTGTGACCATTAAACAATGTCCCCAAGTGCCACATCTACGCATTTGTTTGAACATCTCCAGGGATGGTGACTCCACCACCTCCTTGGGCAGCCTGTTGCAATGCCTCACTACTCTTTCAGTAAAGAAATTCTTCTGAACATTAGGTCCTTGCTTTACAGGCTACTAGGCCTGCAGAGGTGCCACCTAGAGACTTAGTGCCAGTGGTGGTGTTCATCTGGGTCACCACTGACTGGGAATTTGCAAGGCTGCATACACACAGATGTGGTTTTGGCTTTTGTGTGTTTGACCACATAACCAACAAAATATTTGGAGGTCATCTAGACCTCTGGTAACCCAACAAGGTATGCCTTCCCTGTCAATCTCTGTGTGGCTACTGTTGTGGTACAAGCTGTTCTGCTGTGGTTTTAGACTGGTAGTAGAATTTTTGCAACCCGTAGGTTGTCTGAGGTCAAGTTATCACCTCGACCTACTTTATCTACCCAGCTGTGCACAGTAATCTACTCCAGACTGAATTCATTTGAAATCAATATGATCATGCATGGAATGAGATGCAGCTTAGCATGAATAATGTTGGAGCGCCGGGCCATTGGAAAATATGAATAGTATGAGGAGAGAATCTTTTTCCTACAACTTTGAGCAGCTTCTACTTAAACAGGAGATTAATCCACAGTGTAATGTAAGCTGGGATGTAACTCTTTCTACTGTATCCTAAGCGATGAGGAAAAATGTATTAGATTGATTTTTCAGTTGCATGTATTCTAAGCATCTATAATTCTAATATTCTGTCTTTTGTGTGAGCTCATTCTGATTGCTTTCTCTCTGTTGTTGTTGGTCTCAATTTATACTGTTTTAGGACTTTAAATTCTAGCTTTTCTGGAAGAACTTATTTCAAAATTGTATTGGAAATTAATTGTTATTTGAATGTTAGGCTGGTATTATTGTTACTAATATTTACTAATAATGGCCTACAAAGCATTTCTGAAAAATGAATCAGGTAGATTATGTTCTTTCTTATTTTTACCTGAAATACAATATTACACTATATACAAGTTTTGATAACTGTGTGTATATGTACGTTAACATATTCTTCTTGTTTGACTTACTATATTTTGCCATGCCTGTAAATATAGGCTGGCAAGAGACTAGAATTACATTTTCACAAAGAAATAGATTGCTTGATCCAG
>NW_008602164.1:100127-123348 GCF_000691845.1 Merops nubicus | reverse complement strand
GAAGCAGTGAGGTGCTGTTGGTTTTTAAATCTCTACATTATAATTTGAAGTGTTAAAATGAGCATTGAAATGTTGATAACATATAATGCATTTGATCTCTTTTTTGAAAAAAAAAAAAAGATAAGCTCTTATTTAAATAAATGAATCATTGTAATTAATAGTGCTTCATTGGTACTACTGCTGTATATCTTTTGCAAATAAGTGTCATAATTTTATGTTTCAGAAACTTTAATAATCTTTCTTGTTTTCTAGGAAGTGCAAAATGGAAGGTTGTTTAGGCTTCTAGCAAAATTGGGAACAATCAATGAGAGGCCAGAGTAAGAAATACTTGTTTTTGTGATGTAGAGTATGTGAAACAAGGTTTCTTCCCTCATAAATTTAATCTAAACATTTCCCCCATATTTGCCTCTGAATAAATTGAGTATGTAGGAAGCCTTGAGAAAAATAAGATAAGTGACTTTGACCAAAACCTTAAATAAAGGAGACAAGAAGGCTACAAACAGATATGCCAAGGTTGCTTAAACTTTTTTTAGTATGTTTTCTCTTAGCATTCTCTTCTGAGTAGTTTTTGAAAAAAAAAAAAAAAACATAGCTTGCTTTAACTGTAGCAAATGATGTATATGCTGGTTTTAAGCCAGTTAGTTTTCAGTTTGTTTTTATCAACTAATACATAAAAATCAAGTGTTCCTGCTGTGTTTTCCATCCTATTGAGCAGACCTGGAGTTGTTTGTAATGCTGGTTTCTAACATTTCCATGTTACATTTGCTGAACATAACTCTTGCTTTTTTCCATTACTTTTTGTTGGCATTTGGTAGACATTAACTTTGTGTACTTCAGCAGCTGAGAAACTTTGAACCTGTTATCTTCAGTTTGTGGCAGGGGCAAGACTATAACTGCAAATCATAACTGGTAGCTTAGCAGAGCAGTGAGATTAGTCAGTTTAGATTGAAGAGTCATTTATATCTGTGGGGTTTGATTTTTCTTAACTCTCTGAGCTTTAATGTGAGCTTTTGTTTTGCTCCAGGTTTCAGAAGGACCCAACGTGGTCAGAAACTGGAGACAGGTATTTACTAAAGCTCTTTCGGGATCACCTTTTCCATCAGGTGACGGAAGCGGGTACGCCTTGGATTGACCTCAGTCACATTATCTCATGTCTTAACAAGGTACACTGTACTTGGATTAGCTTTTAAAAATTTGTTTGGGTTATCTTCCTTTAAAATAATTTTCCACTTCAAAGCAAGTTGGCATTAACAGGTTAATTCTCGTGATTTAAGTGATGGTTATTTGCCCCCTGCATTGGATGAAAACAGTGTATTCACTAAGCTAATATTCAAATTTTATGGATATTTTAAATAAACTTAGAACATTAATATTAAAATTGGAAATCAGTAATATAGTGTGAGATATGATATTAACTTTTCATCCTAGAATGCATTGAATGCTGTGGATAAGCAGTGCTGGTCCCTTTATGCTACTCTGGTCTTTCAACACAGCATAAAGGATCCATGAAACCCTGTAAACTGGGGGCAGTTTCTGCTGGTATAGGTATCACAGAGCATGGTCATAAGGCAAGAGGATCCGTTCCAAACTGTGCTGACCAGAGTAGGAGACAGGAGGGAAACTGCAATAGAAATTTGTGCAAAATCCTTACAGGACAGTGCTGTGATGTAATATGTTAAGTCCTCTTCTGACAACTTCCCAAGCCTCTCCAGCCCTTTGTTTTCCAAGGCTGATTTAAGAAAGCTATTTGCATTTTTCCAAGATCTGCACCACTAGCAAAATTCTAGCTGAGAACTCTCATCATTAATAGTGGTAGATATGTGAGAGACCACAGGATCTTCAGTAGTTGTAGAAGTTGTCTTGCTCCATAAATAAAAAAATTACATTAGCTGATTCTCAACTTATTTTACATGGTTTTGCCAAACTTTGATAGTTCATAGGGGACTATGATGCTGCTGCTTTTTTTGTTTGTTCATAGTTGCTTGGTCATTCCACTTAGTCTGCAGAGAATGGTGATGCAGACACTGACAATATGGTTTCAGTGACTGGTATTTTCTACGAAAAGAACACTCAACTTTCTTTTCCAGAAAAAAAAAAAAGAATATATTCAGATCCTTTAACATGGAATAACTGCCTTAACTACAGTAAAATCTTTCCAAATTGTCCGGGCTTTTAATCTCCTGTTAGACCACTGTTGTACATTTCTTTAACCTCCTTTTTATCTTTCTGGTTGGTGTCTGTAATCGCTTTAAAAAGGACACTAAAGGCACTGAGGCTAAATCAAAAATAAAGAATGTTGATATTCAAATAGGCAGTGAAATGCCATCATGATTTGAAAGCAGTGACCTGTACGTACAGTACTGTAGCAAGAGGGGACAGTCCTGAATTCGTAGGTCAGGTAAGAGATGTCAAAGAATGAAAGAATTGTTCTATAAATGTTCATGGCCTACCTTTTTGAACAGAGGCTCTTCTCTTCTGTGGTTGTGGGCTCAGCACACAAAAAAATGTAAGGCTTACAGAACTCTACTTTGGAAATACACTCTAAAATACACTTCTGAAACTGTAGTGTGTACTAGTAGAAGTGGTTATTCGGGCTTTCCTGTGACTCTCTGAAAGCATACCTTTGGATGAAAATTATTGTTTTGGGAATCTTTTCAGCTGAGATACTGATTTATACCTCCACAGGAGGAGAGAAAGAAAGCCATAAATATTGATGTTTCTAGTTAGCTGTGTGGCTTTCTTAAAACAGATCTTCTATATTCTACATTCATTAAGGTAATTCACTGATTTCTTGTGTGATGCAAATGGGAACAGTAGATAATATTTCACAGATAACTTCAGGATGATATTTTGTAATGAATGTTGGAAGAGACTGGTGGTTTTATCCTACTCTACAAGAATTAAAAGTTAATTGGCTTGCCTTTGTCCTTCTGAAGCTATTTACAAAGCAGGAACTTTACACTGGGGAGGTTCCAGCTTTTAAGATTATGCTCAGAACACTATTTTTAGAAGACAAATTTAAGAAATTTCTAACTTGCTGCCTTGCTCCAGATAGCAGCTAGTGGACCATCTCGGTGACAAATTTAATTGTTCTACTATTCAGTACATTATAATATGTTTATTTAATCCTGCTGGGGTTGTATTTCCAAAGACTGTCTAAGTAGTGTCATATCCCACTTGTCTCTGCCCCATCTGCTGTATTGGAACAAGAAAGTTTGTACTCTTGATATATTGGTATTTCCAAATAATTGACTAAAAGAGAGCTATAAAAGTGCTGCATTATAAGGGAGTCTGAAAACTCTCCATGGATGAATGTTTCTTGCAAAGTGTGGAGAACATAAGATAGAGTGTTGCAGGGCCTTCAGTGTGTAAAGTAGTATATTTCTCCATTTCAAATTGGGACTTAATGGTACATCTCTACATAGTGTAACACGTGGGGATTTTTTATTACTGAATTTGAGAAGTCAGGACAAAACATGAAAACAAATATGGAACAGACGTAAATCTTTAACCCAAAATTATCTATTTGTTTATGGATTATGACTCTGTAATCTTTTTTTAAAGGGTTGAAATGTACCATACAGCTTAGGAACGTTTCCTTCCAAAACCATGAGGTTTGGGTTTCTGCGGGTTTGCAGACTACCCGGGCTCGATCCATCCATTAGTTCATTTTTAGAATGGGCAAGAAGTAATTTACGTACCTACCCTACATGGAAGCTTGTGGATGTTATGTGCAAATGTGATGTCAAACCCTGTTTTGTTCGTCAGGAGCTATGTGGAGGCTTTGCTGGGCTTTCTGTGCAGGGTACGGTAGTAGCACTGCAGGATGATTAGCTTTATGAAAAGGGAAGAAAACAATGGTAACCTAGTCAAAAGGTCTGGAATGTCCATCAGGTTAAGACCAAAATGTCTCGATTTTTTGGCAAGTACATTGTTGTGGCGCAGTTCAAATCCTTCCTTTCTGTGGCGTTAGCAGATTTGAGCTGCACCACAGCAACGTGCTTGCCAAGAAATTGATTGCTTTTGTTATTGGGGAAATGTTTTGTCATTTCTTTCACACTTCTTTTATTTTATCTTTTGCATTCTTGTTACAGTTAGATGCTGGTGTGCCAGAAAAAATAAGCCTCATTTCCAGAGATGAGAAGAGTGTACTTGTGGTAACTTACAGCGATTTAAAACGCTGCTTTGAAAATACTTTTCAAGAACTGATTGCAGCCGCAAATGGTCAGTTGTAGTATTTGCTGAAAGCATGCAGGACATTGCTGAGGACTTAACCAATAGCAAATTGCACTACAGCTGAATTGTTGTTGTCATCTCATTTCACATTTGGGAAACAAACAGGAGATGAGCAAAGCTGCTTGCACTTCAGTCAGGTACACTGTTACTTGAAGGGAAGAATGTTTCACTTATCCTAGAGCTAAGGCTGCCATTGGAGGCTTTATCTGTGAAGAATTTATTTTAGATTAAGGAACACATCAGGTGCATGATGTTCCTGCTTTTATTTTTTCCACTTGTATATGCACTAATTTTAATTTTTTTAAGACTTTTCTGATCTCTGAAGTTTTGCCACATTGTATACTTAAGGGAAACTCTTTGCAAGGACATTTCTGGGATACATTTTTGTCACTGAGGATATAGCAAAATTTATTCATTTTTTTACATTATTTGCACCCAGAATAGCATAAAGGACCAGGTAAATAGAAATTGTGTTCTGTTAATGACCGTTTAGTTCGTAACATCTGTAAAAGTGTGTTGTATGCAAGCTCTGTATGCCACCCACTGTTAGCTCAAAGAAATGTGAGAAAATGAAAATTTTTTAAAGCCAGTCAAGTGAAGTATCAGTGAATTGTCAAAAAAAAAAGGAAAGTAAGTCCCCTGCCATTTGATTTAAACTTTGTCTAAGCGAAGTGACGAAAATAGCATAATAGGAAACATCTGTAATTTAAGGAGCATATCGAACTTGCTCTAACCACAACCAGCGCCTTTTAAAAACTGTTTGTACGTTTTCCTGCTAGTCAGAAGCATTTACATTTATGCAATTTTTTTAATAGATTTTTTTTTAAAGAAATTGTTTAAATGCCTGAAGTTTCAGGAGTGTATTACTTTAGGTTATTTACAGTATAATTTTTGTATAAAGTTCTGTTCTTTGAACCACAGCTTTATTATGGTACGCTACACTGGATACAGATACAAAGACACTGTTAAAAGAAGATTAACTAAACACAGCAGTTGTCTGGCATCAAGAGCTTTTCAAGTTTTACAGCCTGAATCTGGAGGGATAATGATCTGCTGTGCCTTTGCAGTCACTGCTTAGCCCAAAGTAATATTACTTTTGATAATACTCAACACATGAATATTCCTGAAGTAATTCAGTCTCAAAAGTCTGGAATTTTCCTCCTCAGTTACCTTTCTAATATTTGGACATGCAGTTGTCTCCAAACTTGGGTATTCATGGGATTTCTAGTTAAACACCTACACTTTGATACTGAAGACTGCCAAATATGTAGGAATTTCCTTCCTTAAAGCAGTAGTGAAGACTGTATCTATCCTTTCCCAGCACTGAATGTTTTAATAGCACTGGGTGCTCACCATGAAGAAAATGTGGAAACTCAAAAGGTCAGGACAGACTCTAAGCACTTGCAACTGATGTTACTGACATCAATTTTAATAATTCTCAATATTTGTAGTTTTCAGAGAAGTTTTTAATATTTCTCTGTCCACTTTTATAAGCTTTAAAATGATTCTCCGCCTTGAGACTTGCATCAAGAAAAAAGCAACTCTCTTCACATCGAAAGCTTTGAAGACTAGGGACATGCTTTACACATTTTAGAAAATGTGGTTGAATCCACATTAGGTAGCATCAGTTGTTGAGTTTAAAAATCAATTATTGTTGCATTTGATCAAATGAATTTTAAAAGGAACGTAATGTTTAATATTCAAACGATAACAGTTGCCAGAATGTTCTTTTTAATATAAAAGGAACAGGAACTTTGAAAAGTGAACATGCAAAACAGTCTTTTATCATTAGCTCATGTATTTGAGGAAGAGCAGCTGTCTTTTATATGTTTTTTGACAAATCATATTGTAATTCTTTTGTACAAAAAAGAAGTACTTGTATTCTAGAAGAAATATGAAATGCTTAATTTATAAGCGGGCTGAGGTTTTTTCCAGTATTGTTTTCTTTGAAAATGAAAGGGGATCATCTGTTCAGTTGTGGGGTTTGGGAACCTTTGAAAATTTAATTTGTGGACCAATATTTTATGAAAGTGTAAGGCAGGGGTAAAATAGGGCTTGAATTCTCATCCTTTTTAGACCAGCAAACCACCCTCTGCAAGACATGTCTAAATTGCAAACCTGTGTGTATTTGCATAATGTCAGTTTGCTTCAGCCCCTAGTAACCTCAGGACTTGGTTAAAAAAAAAAAAAAAAAAGGTAGACAGCTAATAAGTTTTCATACAAGATGTCAGCCAGAAAATATTTGGTGTCAGGTAATACATAAAATAAAAAAAAAAGTTGAGCTTTGTTTTTTATTTATTTCATTTGGTCTGTATTTGGAAATGATTTGAACAGTCTGAAGTTCAGCTTAGGTGTTTTTTGGGGGAGGGCCCTTCTACCCCATTTTAATTCCATTTAGAAGGTTGTCCTAAAGTTGTAGTTTGATCCATTCATAGGAAGAACTGTGTATCTGTATTTAAAATGAGCCACCAGGATGTGCCCTCCCAGATGGGAAATTTAATTCTGACCTTCCTCTTTTTTACAGCTAAAAGCACAGAAGGGACAACCTTTGAAATCATCTGATGTTGGTCATTTTAATTTTTGTACCTGTTTAAAATTCTGTTGCTGTATTTACTATATTGTAAATATTCTGTTGAGGGTACCTATGTATTTTTGATTTGCCCTTGTTTCAGTAATTCAGGTGTCAACTGCTTCCCCTAAAAAGCACCAGTATGTTAAGTTTTAATGTCATGATCCCGATATGTGTTACTCATCTTTAATCCTGTTTTCATTCTTCATGTGTACAGCAGTATTTTTAATAAAGAATACCAGAAATAATGTGGCCTTATTTTGACAGTGTGAAGTTCTGAAGTTGCGTACAGGGCTTTTCAACTTTGGCGCCAGATTTGTATTTAATTCTGCCATATTTATTCTGTATCCACTGTCTGCAATGCAAAGTTGAAACAGTCGTGACTCACAAAGTGTGTTTAGCACTTGCCACTTATGATCTGTCAGATGTCCTAAAACTTGGAGATATTAACTAGAATCATACACATTTCCTTAACTTGTAAGTCAAGTCCCATCTGCTTCTGTTGGATTAGGTCTGCAGACAAGCACTACCTAAGCCTAACTTAACTCTGTTACAATATTCTTATGTTCATGTTTGAGATTTTTTTCCCCCAATAACAACATGGATTAATTTCTTCGATAATTTGGGTGTGGAGTCATGACAGCTTCCTTTCCCAGAGTTATTTTCTGTATTGTTAGCCAGTGAAAGGTGAGATGATTTACTGGTGGGGTAAAATCTCCTATATCTGTCCAATCCTGACCATGCTCCCTGCAAACATTTAACATGGAGTCGTCATCCCTTAAATTGCAGTGGTTTAGAAATTTTGTTGCATGAGCAGCAGTAAGTTTCATTGATGCACTTCTAGTCTCCAGTTTCCTTCTTATGTGCAGCAACAGGCACACAACTCCTGCGGCAGTGGGCGAGCCCCGTACGCTCTGCCTTTCAGAGAAAGTTTCATCTCCACTTTCTTCCAGCACTTGTGCATAGTGCAGCTGCACTGTAGCTTGGAGATCCCCTCAGATTATTGTAAGGTGCTCTGTAGCAGAGAGCAATCGAATGAACATCTCTGTGGAGGCGGCATCCCCAGCTTCTGATGGATGGAGATCCTCTGAAGAAGAGAGCGTACTTACCAGGCCTGAGAAGTGTGCCTTCTGTGCAATTACTCCCTACTCTCCTTTGCTCACAGAAGTGCTCCATGGGATGGGTTGTTTGCCAGATGCGTTAGTGCTGCCCAGTGCTGAAACATCTTCTGCAGCAGTCTGACAATGGATTAACGAGTTTGGCAGAACTCTGTGGATTCTTTCAAAAGCAAACTTTATTATATGAATTTAGCAGCCAAATACATAATGTGAAGACAGAAAATGCAAGACAAAATAGGAGTTCTTCACATCTGAAGAAGCTTAGGGGGTTCATATAAAAGTAATCTTTGTAGTCCAGTTTTCTTAAATATTTATGCACAAAAAGCATATTTATATATTTACACTGTGCAAATGTTTCCTTTGAGATTCATCATCCCATAACTATTCTTTTCCTAATTGGAGTTAAGAAATGGTTCTTAAACTTTAGTTTTGGTCAAGATCAAATACACTTTACTAGTGAGAGACAGTGCAATAGATGAGTAAAACTGATATCATCTTCACCAGGAAGATACAGAATTGTTACATATTTCTTTTATGTGAATATCCAAGAACATTTTTCTTTGTAAATATGCAAAAGATAATTTGCCTTTAATTCTGTTAGTGGGTTAAATTCACAGCTCCTAAGCTGAGTTTTAAGAGGTCAGAACCATATTATAAGTAGCATTTGAGTTAATATATATCTATAGTGGACCACAGGAGTCTGAGATTGGGCACTAGTTGAATTGGAAGACATCAGAGCTACAGTGTTAAATGGTCAACTCTCATTTTAATATTGCATTCAAAAGTGGAAGGGGGTGATGCATCCTTATGCTTCTCAGACAAAGAGCGCTCGTGCCCTTTCTGAGATGCTATACAAAAGCCAGCTGCAAAAGAACTATACATTTTTATTCCTGTACATAGATACTGGTAACTAATAAGGAAATTCAACTGTTTTCATAAAAAGCTGCCCTAACTTTCCAGGGAGGTTGCCATGTCACTTCTAACTAATCTCTTCAAAGTCTCCAGTGATCGATTCATTTAAAGTATATGCAGTTTAGTAGCTGTCCTGTCTTTTCAGACAGATTCCCATAAATAAAACATTATCAGTGCAGTGTTAGAAGGTCCACAAGGCTTTGTGGACAGAGCTTGGCTTTAACGTATCTACCTTGTGGTTTGTTTCCAGTGTGTGCGTGTTGGCATACTGACAAAGTGCAAAACTTCCAAGAATATTTACTTGACTTCAGCAGGCCCGTCCAAATGGAACTGATATGTATTCCCCGTTGTTGCAGCCCTGGTTCTGATCTTAGTTTTCTATCCTTGCCAATTGTGTTTTGCAACACAAATTTAGAACTCTTGCCTTGCAAGACTCCTTACTGCGTTTGCCATCCTAAGCATTTGGGAAAGTCAAGGCCTAAGCACTAGTACTTTGCTATTTTTTGTATACGCTTGTTGCATTTTGTATAAAAGCAGATTGTTGAGATTAAGCCAATGATATCTTTTTGAATTTTAGGATAATTAAAATTACTTGGGTGAAAGTTTTCAAACTGACAGTTGCAGAAGTACATTTTTGGATTAAATGCGTATTTAAATCTTGGCCTAGAAATACTTAAGCAGGTGGCTGAGAATAAAGGACGACAGAGTTGTAGTCAGGAGGGGGGGTGTGGCTCGCTTTCATTTTCTCCAGCACTGCGTTGCCACACGTGTATCTTCGCTTGGAGTCACTGAGCTGCTCACAGCTGAAACTGCAGAAGCTTCTTGGCTTGATTAATCCAGAAAGCACCGACTCCTTGCTCCTGCTGGCACCTTTCATGCTGTAAGAGAGCAGCGTCACTGTTAGCGTACTTGGCGTGTACAGGCGCTTGTTTTAATGGCTTGAGCAAAGGCACCCCACAAGGAGCAGCTTTGTTTGTTCTCGGGCGATGTGAATGGCATTGATGCAGACGGGATTGCTCAATGGGAGAGTGGAACGGAGGACTGAAAGTGTTCTGTTTCCCCCTCGAGTCCCCTCCTGACCAGAGATGCTCTGACTGAACAGGGCTGTTAAGGAGCTTGTGTTCAGTGTAAGTATTAAGAGTCTTGGTGCTTACGAGGAGTACTTGATTGCTCAGCCTGAGCTCTGACTGCTTGTCTGTGGCACGTGCTAGGGAGGGAAACTTCGTGGAGTATCTGGCGTCTGTGCTGCTGCTGGGCTGTGCATCCCCATAGGTTCTTCCTAAGGGAGCTGGTTGGGGTTTTGTTTTAGATCAGGAGTGAAGTAATGAAAGGTCTCAAGACTTGGGGGCAAATGCAGAAAGCTACAAGTGTATGTGTTCCCAAAGCCTAATGCTGGGTCGAATTTTTAAGGTAAATGGCTGATGTTTGTGAGGAAGGGCAAAAAGACTGGGTATCTCCTCTCTTTGGCTTCTCTTGGCAGCAGACATGAACTGCTTTGAACTGACATGAACTGCATGAACCTTCAAACTGAGGTTTGAATTAGAGTTTTCCTGTCCCACAAAGGACCAATTATCCTGTAGGCTACCTTTTATAAGATGGTCTTTACAAAAGGAGTTAAATGTCTTCTTAGCTGAGCCACTTTTGATGACACTGCTTGCCTTGCAGCACTTCATTACTCGTATTCAGGGAGCACAGTGCTTAAAAGGCAATGAGAACTTTCACACAATAAAATGTAGATACTGAAGATTTATCTGTAGACATAGGACAAATCAGAGCATTTTCCATCACTGATTACGTGTCAAATCCTAATGTAAACGTATGTTGGACTGCAATGCCTAAAATTAGATTCCCTCCCCTGTGTTTTTCTACGTTCATGGACACTCCGTCCCTCTCCATTTATAAGGTCAGGAGTGTTGGCAGCCTTAGTCTTGAATTCCAGAGAATACAGTCAGAACATCTGTTGAGGCTTTCAGAGCCCAGGGTTTTGCTTTTCATTTTAATTTGCACAGTTAGATCTTTTAAAGTACAGAACTGGTAGCACAGGGCTGTTCCCTATGAGGAAATGCAGAAGTAACAGTTTCTCTTAGATGTCACAGTTTTCTCAGTCTTTAGCTCCCAAGCCCCTGTGCTTTTTAAGGGTTGTGGTCTCTGTTTTCTGTCCTACTGTGGGAAGTTGGAGGGTCCTCCCAAGAAGGCCATCCCATTGTATTTGTTTGTAGATGGAGTTTGTGAGCAGGAGCCCTCGTGATGAGGACTGCAGATGCATCCCATATTTTTGTATTGCATCTATTGGCAGATGGCTGAGTTATTGCCTTAGGATAAGTTCCATAACTATCTGGTGAGTTTACTCACAGGCTCAGTGGACTTTTTGTGATGGGTTTAAAGAGAAATGCTTCTGTGATTGTAATGGTGAGTCTTAGGGAGCAGTGGGCTTGCGAAAGTGGAGTGTGCATGCAAAATTATGAGCCTTAAAATCATCACCATTTGATCCTTTCATTCATCATCAGGCTCTTCCATCCAGAGAATTTTCTTCTGAGCTAGACTTGGCATCTACTTTCATTAACAAACCTCTATACCAGTAAAGCTGCATCTATTAATTTTACCTTGAGTGCACTGCTCCCACAGAGAGCTTTGAGGGAGCCTGTGGGGTTTTGGCATCTGTTGTAGTCAGGCTTCATTTTGAGACTGAGCTTAAAGGCAACTGTAGCTGTGAACTCTCTCCTTTCCACTCTAGGAATATAAATTAGAAACTCTCTCTGCTTGGGTTTTAATTGGAATCATTTGCTGGTGGAAATGACTGCTGCTTTCCTGACAAATTCAAGAACTGAGGGAGATCAGAGGCTGACGGCAGCACCTGAGATACTTATTCCACTGGTGGTGGAGTTCTTGGACATTTTTCTGGCTTAGCAATTTGCTTTGACTCAAGAGATTCTGTGGCCTGAAGATTTTTGCCTTGGTTTGGGCTTTTTCACCAGTACTGAAAAGCAAGAAGAGAGTTGCAATTGGGATCCTTTGCACTTGCAAAGGAGCAGACCTCAGAAGATCATTCTTTCTCTGCCTCCAAACCTTTCTGCTGGGATCTTGTCTCCTGAGGTCTTCCATAAGTAAAGACTTCTCTCTTTATGCCATTCATGGTATCACTTACTTTCATCCCAATCACAACAGCAAGTCCAAGACATGCA
The DNA here is from genome assembly GCF_000691845.1 of Merops nubicus. NCBI lineage: Eukaryota > Metazoa > Chordata > Aves > Coraciiformes > Meropidae > Merops > Merops nubicus. The sequence goes on along the minus strand of NW_008602164.1, from coordinate 111,331 downwards.
GCAACCATTTCTGTTCTGATCCTGACTGCCACCTGGGTCTGAGTGGTTCCCCAGGATTCTGGCTGATGACACCGAGGGTGAGCTTTGCATGTTGGTGCCTTTCCCTCCACAGCAGTAGAAGCCCAAGAGGAAGGGGCTCACCTGGATCAGTGGGGTACAATTGCACCATTAGATAAGCTGGCTCCCTGCTCTGTTTTTCCCTGGGCCTGGCCCTTGAGTTGGTCATAGAATCATTTTGGTTGGAAAAGATGTTTGAGATCATCAAGTCCAACCATTAACCCTACTCTACCAAGTCCACCTATAAGCCGTATACCAAAGAACCACATCTACACAGCTTTTAAACACATCCAGGGACGGTGACTCAACCACCTCTGTGGGCAGCCTGTTACCAATGCCTGACAATGCTTTCAGTGAAAAAATTACTCCTAATGTCCAGTCTGAACCTCCCCTGGAGGAGCTCGAGGCCATTCCCTCTTGTTTTATCACTAGTTACTTGTAAGAAGAGACCAGCACCTGCATCTCTACAGCATCCTGAAAGGCCCCACCTCAGCCTCCTTTTCTTCAGGCTAAATAGCCCCAGTTCCCTCAGCTGCTCCTCATAAGACTTGTTCTTCAGTCCCTTCACCAGCTTAGTTGCTCTTCTTTGGACCCACTCCAGCACCTCAATGTCTTTCTTGTATTGAGGTGCCCAAAACTGAACACAGTGCCCAAGATTCACCAATACCGAATACAGAGGGACGATCACCTCCCTGGTCCTGCTTGCCACACTATTTCTGATCCAAGCCAGGATGCCGCTGACCTTCTTGGCTACCTGGGCACACTGCTGGTCACACTGAGGATGCACCAGTGCATGCACTGGCTCTCTCCTGGAGACAGCTGATCAGTTTCTTCTGAAACAAACCCTGGGTGCACTTCTGGGGACAGGTAGGATGCACTAGTTTGTCTCCTTCCACCCTACGCAGTCCTTCAGCACTGTCCCACTGTGGCCCAGTTCAATCTGAATCCTCTAGCACCATGCTCCAGGGCACACCACCCACTTGTGCTGCTCCAAAAGTGTCACCCCACCTTGGCTGGCTCACATGTGATTTCAGGTGCTTTGAACTGAAAAAACATCACACTGAGCCAAATCGTTCTGCCCTGGGCAGCAGGGGAATGCAGGAGCCCAGGGGAAGGCAGACCAGCCCACCCCAGCCTGCAGGCGAGCAGGGAGCTGCAGGGTCATGGCCATGCAGCATCCTCAGCCTCGGCTCAGGACACACCCCCTGCTGCAAGTGCATTTACCTGCATCTCTGTCCTAAACTGTGGTGTGGAGGTTTCCAGCGTGATGGTAAGTGCTCTGGGAGCAGTTGATATTGCAGCAAAGGTGATCTAATTCTAAGCTGCTGGTAAGAGTAGGGCGACTCCTTCCTCAGCCTGGCACTGGCACCAGCTGCCCTGATGGTGAGCTGCTACTGCTCTCTCAGGAGCTATTCTGAGGCTGTCCTTCTGATCATCCAGTGACCTGAAGCAGACCTCTGCAAGCCAAGCCAAGCAGAAATGTCAGCACAAGAGGCGTGGAGGACCACAGAGAAGGATGAAGGACTAAGGAAGTGATTGTCCCCCTGTACTTGGCACTGGTGGGGCCACACCTTGAATACTGGGTTCAGTTTTGGGACCCTCATTACAAGAAGGATATTGAAGTGCTGGAGGCACCCAGAGAAGGGCAACAAAGCTGTGAAAGGCCTGGAGAACAAGTCCTGCGCAGAACTGCTGAGGGAACTGGAGTTGTTTAGCTTGGAGAAAAGGAGGTTGAAGTAGGACCTTATTTCCTTCTGCAACTCTCTCAAATGAGGTTGTAGTGAGGTGGGGGCCAGTCCCTTCTTCCAAGTAACAGGTGATAGGACAAGAGGATAGTGAGAGCCTCAAGTTGTGCCAGTGGAGATTTAGGTTGGATATTAGGAAAAAAATATTTCCTGGAAGGGTTGTAAAGCCCTGGAACAGGCTGCCCAGGAAAGTAAGTGGTTGAGTCACCATCCCTGGAGGGATTAAAAAATGTGGTGCTAAGGACATAGTTTAGTGGTGACCTGGCAGTGCTGGGTTAAAGGTTGAACTTGATGATCTTAAAGATTTCTTCCAACCAGAGTGATTCTATGATTCTGTGATGCTTGAAATGCAAGGAAGGAGCAGGACTGTGCACCTGGTTAGCTCAGCCTGGATGTGTCAAATGCCTCCAGGCTCCACCCTGTCCAGCGTTCAGTACAACTTTCAAGGCTATTTATTTACTGCTCCAACTTAACCTCAGCAAAAGATGCTTAGCTAAGAAGCTACCACTTTTAGGAATGTGTGCAGACTAAAGGGTCACTGCATGTATTCACTTACATCAGTGCTTTTTGGCATAGTGCTACAGTACCACTTGTTTAGCTTGCAGGCCAGATGACCTTGTATGTTCTCAGCCAACTGTTATGTTTCCCTAAGGATTTACATTCTAGCAGCCACTGTTGAGTTCAATTTTTTCCCCCATCCAAGCATTCCTTTTCCTTCTGCAGCTGAAAATGCTCCTTAAGGCAGTTCTGGAGGGATGCTTGGGGCACAGTCCGTGTATTCTGCACCAAGTAAAGAAAAAAGCATTTCATGCATTTCATTTGAGAATGCTGCCATGTTGTCTCTGTGGCTGACAGCAGCCTTCAGAAATATGACATTTACACAAAAAAATGGGTTAAACCACTTCTAGGAAATGTTGCACTCCACTATCCACAGAAATTCTAAGCTCTGTAATAGCTGGCTCCTCAAAAGAGAGTATGGAATATTGTCTCAATAGAATCTAAGTACCTTAAGATTGCTCAGAAGCCTCTTTCCTGAGATGTGAGTGGTCAAAGCAGGAGAAGGGCTTTTCCAACACTTGTTGGGAGTAGCCTGAATCACCCTGGCTTTGCCACACGTGAGCAATGCTCCATTGCAGACTCCTGCTGGCAGCACGTTTACCCTGCACGCTGTGTATTTTGGCTGTGTGAGCGCGCACGCTCTCGTCCATGTATTTCTGTGTGTTGAACCAACGCCCTCTTAGTCACTGGGATTTTTCTTGAAATAAGTCCTCTGTGCCTTGACTGCACGTTTCAGCCAGCTCCGATTGTTCATGGAGACAATACCACACCTCCCAGCCCGCCCAGCTGTGAGTCACTGACAAGTTCGGCACGGGCAGGATGGCAGGATGGCCTTGACCTCCTGCCAGCGTGAGAGGAACGCCAGGCTGGGTCTGGGCACTGCCCGGGCTGGCTGAGGGCAGCCAGCTGAAACCAGCCTCAGACACTGCCAGCGCTGGGAACCGAGACACCACCAGCATGCAGAAAATAAACAGTTCCCATTTACAGAGGGTTCATGTCAGTGCGGCGTATTCCTCAGAGCAGCCCTAGTTCCCTGCTTGGGCAGCTGTCGGGAATTAGCCAGAGGAAGGTGGCCAATATTTTGAAGTGCTTAAAGGCAGGAAGAGAAGTGAGGCCCTCACATCCATCTATTGTAAAGTTGCCACTTTAGCATCCTGAGCCCATGGGTGTTAAATGGGCTGTCCTTAGCTGAGTCATGAAAAGAAGGGCAAAAACAAGCACAGAGAGCCTTGGCCCAGCTGGGTTGCCCTTGGGGACTTGTGGAAACAACTGCAAATCCTTCACAGCCACACGTTCCTCCTCCCCTTGCCAAGGGCTTGTTTCCTACAGTTACCTACCTCTATCTTGGTTTAGTGCTCTTTGGCACTCACTTGTCCAGCCTGGCATTAAGATGAAGATCAGGCTGATCAGTAGAGAGCTATAATTCATACTGGCAATGTGCATCAAAAAGGTTGAGGGTCTTCAAAGGTATATGGAATGTTAGATGTGGGAGATGATTGACTGCTGATCCAACCAAGGATCTTGTGACTCAACAAGAGTGTTTGCAGGGACTGGGGATACCTCAGCTACTTTCATTAGGCATGACTTAGCACGGGGACTTTGAATCCTCCTTTGCCCTCTAAAACATGAAGGAGGAGAAGGGTACATAAAATACAGACCCAAAGGGTGTCCGTTTTTGCTTGCTGCCTGTCCACGTGAAGCGTTTCAGTTCTTCTGGAGCCAGCACCATCCCACTGTCTGCCTGGTAATCCTTGAAGAAAGATGAAAGACACAATGCTATTAGGTGTTATCTGTAGAAAGTTACAGTGGTCTCAATTCCTCTTCAGTCTGAGTTTCCCCATTATTTTGGTTGTTTATACTCAGAGAGCTGTAGGAAACAGTGCCTTCATGCTGGAGGTGCTGCAGTGCCCAGGTATTTAATGGTGCCTTTCCAAATTGTTCTTGCCTTGGGGTGCAGCAAACACATGCTGTTAATGCAGATACAGAGTGTTAAAAGAAAGGTATCCATGTGCAAGGTAGAACCACTTCTGACCAGCCACTTGTTCAACCCTGACCACCATGCCTTTCCCACCTCCCACTGCTTAATGCATACAAGCAGGTCATTAAAAGCTTCCCTCAACCTCTCACTCATGTCCACTCACATCCCAAGCGTACCCTGTTAGTAGACATTTCCCCAGCTTGTCTGCCTGATAACAGGACCTAACCCTACCAGGAAGCTCTGATGGAAACACAAGCCATGATTCTCATTGTGCACTACTATTGAGATGAAAATACAAATCCAAAGGTATTTTAACTGGCTCTTCCACACCAGTGGGACTCAAGTGGGACTCTGGCAGCTGTACTTTGCAGACCTACTGGCACCAGCCATTTCTTATCAGGAAAGGAGTGTTTGCAGGCAATGGCCTGGTCAGCAAGGATGTGCTGACCCCCATTTGTAAGACAGTGGAATAACACCATACTGAGAGCACAGCTAATCTTGCACCTCGTATCAGTAGAGCTGACAAAACAGTAAAACCCCGTCTTGATTCTCTTTTTATAAATCTGTCACACAAATAAAAAGAAATAAATGGTATATCATTTGGCCTGAGAGGCACTTACATTAAATACAAGCGTTTCCTTGATGGGAAGCTCTTCAAATGTCTTTATGCGCTGGAGTGTTTTTATTTTGAAAGTGTTTATGTATCTGTTCAACAAGAAAAGCAGGACAGTTTTTGGTGTGTGAAGTGCGTAAGCAGGAAGCACTGGGTGTTTCTGTTTCTCTAAGCAGTTGCCTAACTGTCATCAAGGTAGTTTAGACAAAAGGGACTCCTTAACCGGATGCCACCCAAACCTCCCTCCTCAGCCCTGGGCTGCACACAGTTGTCCCCCTTGCAGCACCTGAGCCCCAGTGGGCTGTCCCCACCCAGCAGGATCCCTGCGGTGGTGGCTCAGTGGCTGGCAGAACGCTCGGGCCCTGTGGAGTGTCTCTGTTTTCTCTCATCCAGGTCCAAACCAGGCTATCCATCAAGCTACTACACCCAACAAACTCGGTCGTAGCTTTGCTTATCTCACCTGACGTTTTCAGTGCTTCCACAGCTTGACTTTGTAACAGAAAAATGTTCATTGCACAGAGGGTTAGATGCAGGGGGAGACCCACTTTCTGCTGTAAATATCTTATTGAGGGGTATGTAGTCTTTGCCTTCCTAAATGCAAAGAAGAAATGAAAGCATTACTCCCTGGTCGCCCCTGCCTCAGTGAGAGCACGTGGTCGTGACGTTAGTACCTGCTGGGCGTTTGCTTGCAGCAGATCTCCCAGCTTTTTCACCAGCTCAGAGAACCTCGGTCTGTCGTTGGGATTGCTTCGCCAGCAGTCCAGCATGATTTGGTAGCTGTGAGGACAAAAGCAAAACGAGCACATGGGGGTCACAGCTCACTTTGATCCAAGACAGCACAGTCTCTGACAGCTTGTCATCAATAGAGTTAAGTTCTGAGCCTGCCTGACTTTACAGAGTTGCTCTCCAACACCATCAAGGCCTCTTACTACAAGTAAAAAAGTAAACTTTCCACAAAAAAAAGAAAAAAAAATATTCCCACAAGATATTGGGAAGACCACATCAAAAGAATAACTTAGCCAACTAGTCATACTTTCTTTTTTTATTCCTAATTAAGCATTAAACCTTTGTATTAAACATCTATTAACTGGCAATGTTTAGGTTAAGGCATCCTAAGATGACTTATATAAATGTGTCACTTCCTCATATTGGTCAAGTCAAGCTTTCCTTCCTGCAATAAAATACGTGGAAGGGAAAAAAACTCAGCTCTTATCTGCTGTCACTGGGATAATAAAATTAGCCAATGGGTAGTACTCCCAGATAGTCATGGCTGGTTTGCATCCTTTTTCTTCTTCCAGAACCAATTTTTGGTAAGTGTTGCTATTTAAAGTCATGACGTAACACTTGAAAAGTGCCACCTGCACGTACTTGATTTTGCCTCAGGAGGTAAAATACCCTGGATATGTTCATGCTCTTGAATGATTTGAGACATGGAATGCATGTTTGGCCTGGTGCAGGTGCCTTCCTGAGCAAGACAATCCATCCTGCTCCCAGGGCAGAGGGTCTCACTCAGATCCCCCAGGCCTTTGAAAAGGTGTTGGCATGCAGCAGCAGCTGGAGGCTGCACTGTAGCCAGGGGACTGGGGAGTGACAGCTGATGTTGTGGTGGAAGTCCTCGGGCAAACCGCACAGGCGACATGAGCTGGGAGGCTGCAGGTCCCTGTCACCTTCCTCTGCCATCAGACACCGTCTCCAGGAAAGGGTGGGCCCTTGTCACCCCAGTGTTTGCAAGGAAGCCTCCACTGTCACTTCCTAAGTCGAGACGGCGGTAATAATGTCACATTCCTCCAGCACTTATCTATGTGCACGCCAAAATATTCAACCTGGAGAGAAAAGAATGACCTTCCTTCTCCGGGCTGCTCACTCATCTGTCCTCAGAGCCCAGCCCCAGTGTTGCCCTGGCCTTAGGTCCACATCCCTCCTCAGCCTCTCCTGCCCCGTGGGAGGTGCAGGGGACCAGGGAGGGGGTGTGCAAGAAGATGCTGTTGACAGCAAGAAGGTACAAAGGCAGAAGTGGGTTGGTTTTCCGTATGTTGACACAGGTTACTTTTTACAGAGTCTTGTACACCATCTGTAAGGCAGCCCAGAGGGGCAGTGGTACCCAACACAAGCCAAGAAAGTCATCTTACATCTCCTTGGTCGCTTGCTCTGGGGCTCGCATTCTTGTACCTTCCTTTAGTTTGCTGCAGAAATCCTCATCTATTTGGACTCCTGGGTAAGGAGAGGCACCTGGAGGTGACATTGGGAGAACAGGGTCATACACGCCTGGAGCTGGTTACCTGTGACTTAGCTTTGTCCCTGTGCATCCCCCTCAAACACTTGGGGTGCGCAGCATCTGTTTGCAGAGCTGGGAGCCTGGGGACATCGCCCCCACAGGGTTTGGCCCCTGCCAGCTGCCACAGGAAGGGAACTGCTGCTGCTGGTGCTCCAAGTCCTGCTCTTTGGAGGGGGGCAGGATCAAACCCAGCACTATTGGTGGTGCTTACCTGGCCTGAATGCAAAAGATACACATGAATTTGACCTGAAAAGCATCCCTCAAGAAAAGCCAGGTCTGATCTCTCTATTGGTTTAGACCCTACCCCAAGTTCTAGTAAGCAGAGTAATAGCAAATCCAAAATGCTCAGAAACACCTTGAAAATAATGGAATCATGGTTTTAAATCAGATCACAGTACATTTGCATAATTTTTCTGGTTTCTGTGGTTTTAAGGTGCAACCTGATTGTGCTGCTGGTCTTTATTTCTGTAGACCGAAAAAAAAAAAAAAAAAAAAAAGTCAGGAAGAAGGAAAACGAAAGAAAGGAAAAATAAAAAAAGACCTTTCAGAGAGTCACACAGTCACCAGGTTCAAGGAGCTGGGGCTTTAAGAAAAAAATAGCAGGTATTATGAGACTGACCATAAAATCACAAGAGTTGGCAGGCTGAGCAACAACACGTATTTAAGCTAATAAATGATTGATTGTCCTGAGAATTGTATAGTATTGTTTCCTCTGCTGTTCGCCTCCTTTGTCAGCCTCTAGGTTGAACCCAATTAAGATTCTTCTGTTCTGACGGTCATTGTTGTTCCCGCTCAGTGTACATCTTGTATCCTGCCTTTTCCACGTGAAAAAGAAAGGGGGGAAAAAAGCCTCACTGGCTTTTAATTTTGGATTGCATGCTCTAGTTCATCCTGTGGCATCTGTGCAGATGCTTGTTTGCCTGCTGTGTCCAGCAGCCTGGCTGAGCAGGGTGCTGGGTTCCTCCTGGGCTGGGGCAACCACCTGGTCTCAGGCTGGAAACTGAGCTGATGGAGTCTGAGACATGCAAAGACCTCTGTATGTTCAGCTCCCTTGCTCCCACAGAGGGGTGAGAAGCTTTTGAGGGAGCACCCAGCCCATGGCACTCTATCTTGAATGCCATCTGTGACACAGAAGATGGTGCCTCAGTCCCCAGCCCACAGCTGTTATCCCACAGGGTTCCACATTCAATTAAAACACTTTTAAATTTGCCTGGTTTGTGCTGTTAGAGCACTGTAATTGCGTCAGCTATGCTGCCCTGCATTTCTACTGGGAGTTTCTACAGGGAAAAGAGGGAAGCTTGGGCTAGGTTTTGCCCATGGCAGAAATAGGTGGTAAAGTTCTCAGGTAGCTGTGCCATCCATTAAGGCTTTCAGCCTGGCAAGTCAGCTTTCAGTGCTCTTGCAAGCACTAAAATTTCCAGTTCACAGGCATGAGATAAACACAGTTCTCCCCCCTACCCACACACCCCACCTCTGCCTGACTTAGGTCTTTCCTTATTAAAGACCTGGCAAAAGCTCTCTGAAGATAATGGATGTTTTTCCACAAGCTGAAGTCCCTGCTGCTGAGTCCAGCTCCCAGGGTGCAGAGCTAACGTACCCAAGGAAAATATCTCCCACAGCAAGACCCCATAGGACCACACGTCGCTTTTTGTATTGTAGATTTTATCAAATATGGATTCTGGAGCCATCCACTTGAGAGGAAGTCGAGCCTGGAGTAAAAGGGACAAACCTGACTATTATTTTCAAAGCCTAAAAGAATTTAATCACAGATGAATCAACTATATATTGTTATGTAAATAATTACCATTCAAACAGGAACCTGTGGGATTTCCTTACAGGCAGTCAAGATAAACCCACACTCATTCAAACACTTTCTTAACAAATTGTCAGTAAAAAGTTGGCTTTAAAATACATGTAGCACAAACCACCAGTCACTGGAAGCCTGTGACCAGATTGACCAGGCATTTTCTTTAGGGGAGGTGGGACTATGCAAGAGCAGCAGTCTCTTGCCAGCAACCTTGGGACTGGGGAGAAGACCCTATGATCAAGTGCAAACCATTCTGTGATGGTGCTGGAGATGATCCTCAGGAAATTTTCAGGGCCTGAATTGCAGGAATGTATCAGCAACATTTCAAGTCCCCCTGAGCACAACCTGTTAGGGTCTCCTGAGCAGCATCCAAGTTATGTGAACAGTGTTTCCCAGCTAACGTGTAGTGCTGTCAATCTTGAAAGCTATTTACCAATGAGGGATGGCTGGCAGGTGGGTGAGCCCTCCAGAAGGAGACTGCATGACCCCAACGCCCACACCAAATTCCTATGGCATCAGTGGGTGCAGGCACAGTTTGCTGACACAGCCTTCCCTTCAGGCCTGGCAGGGGGTTTTACTGCCTGCTATTCGTAGCAGAAGCAAACACAACGCCCGAGTAAGTGCTGAAGGTAGCAAGTCCAGCTCAGCTGCTTGAGGTGCCACGAGCAATACGTGGCCCTGGTGTGGCTGCACCAGGGGACAGGCACCTTCTTTTGGAGGGACTGGTTTCTCTGAAGGAAGCATACTGAGTAAGGGGGTTATGCTGAGCCAGCCAAGAAACTCATCTAAAAAAAATCTGACAGGGCAGAGCTGTGAAACAATTGGTGTGTCCAAGCCTTCTGCCTGAGGATAGAAATGTTTTTGGGATCTACAACGCATCTGGATAGCTCATCTTCACATAAAACCCAGGACAGCTTTCAAGCTCTTTAACGCCAGGAAACATGAATGACTACAGAACATTTTGGTGGACGGTTTGAAATGATATGTTATAAACATTTGGGTAAATAAACAGCATCTTGACTTACATCTCCTTTTCTCACATAATCAGGATTCTTGTAAATATCTCTTGCAAGGCCAAAATCACAGATCTTCACTACATTGTTCTCAGATAAAAGGATGTTTCTGGCTGCCAGGTCACGATGAATGCACTATAATAAAACAGTTTCACAATCAAACTGCATTTCCTTAGTCCTGCCAACAAATTTCCTGACCATCTTACATATCCTTTTAAAAAATTATTATTATTATTATTGAGATCAATTTAATATTTTTTTGGGGAAGTTGACTATAGTTTACAATAAGTTACTGTAAACAATGGCAACTCTTAAAGAAACCCAAAGCTGCCCAAATCCAGAAAGTGATAAGTTTTTAAGCCCCTTGACATTTGCAGGGAAAGCACTGATTCATTTGGAGCTCCCTACCTAATATATGTTGAAAAGAAGAAAAAAAAAAAAAAAATTATGCCCAAAAGATCTTCACTGAATGAATGGGCTTGACCCACTGCCTTCAGCCATGATCCTGTGTTTATGGACTGTGGAGACTTGAATAAATACACCATTATATTTATAACACCAAGAGGAAAACAGCTCTTCCTTTGGGAGCTTTCCCAAGGATGGTGTCACTAAAATGTAGATATGATTTCATCTCTGAATCCCATCCTTCTGCAAAGAAAAATCCCCAGCACAAACCTCACCTTTCTGGAGGAGAGGAACTCCATGCCTCTGGCCACCTGAAAGCTGTAGGAGATCAGGTCCTCCATAGTGAGAGGCAACTTGTAGAGCTCACCAGCATCTGTAAAAGTGGAAAGCATGGTTTGGTGCAAAGATCACTGACAAGGAAGTTATTTTCTGCCTCTCTTACTGACCCTATTACTCTCATAGATTCAGTCTTCATAGAGTCGTATTCGAAGGTCAACCCACTGTCACTGGAAACAAAAATAGTGCTTGCTTTATACCCTGTGCTTTGGACACTGCTGTGTTTTCCCCAAAGATAAGGAGCAGTCAGAAGAAACAATCACACATTTTCCTGTCAGATTTAGTAACCCTGGAAATAATCTTTTTTTAAATCTTCTACCCTCTGGACATGACCCTGTGAGCATCTCCCACGGATGTTTATTAGGGTGATAAATGAGGAAAAAAATTTCAGGGATGCACAGTATGTTGTAAAAATAT
>NW_008602164.1:22467-100096 GCF_000691845.1 Merops nubicus | reverse complement strand
GGACAGGAAGGAATTAATACCTACCCTCTTCATCCTCCTCCACTTCACTCAGACTTTTATCTTCCTGGAACCCAGAGCTCGCGAAGCTCTCGCTGCTGGTGACACTGGCCAGCCTTTGTTTTTTGCCTTCCACTGACTCACTATCCTTTTTCTCTCTCATTGGCTCTCCTTGCAGAGAGGAGTCCTTTAAACAAACAGAGGAGAAGAGGTGCTACCTCAGAGCAAATGAGGGGGTGGCAGAGGAACACAGTCAGGCTTCTGTCTCCTTTCTGTCAGGGGAAAATGCTGGTCCATGGCACGTGCAGTCACGTCTCCCACGAGCGTGGGTGTCCAGTGGCACTGCAGTGGACAGGGGTTGGTGACAGGGCTGCACTCCACCAAGGTTGCCGTCCCCAGAGGGCAGAAACATGGTGGCTTGGGAGCATGAGCATATGATTTTGGGGCAACCTGGTTGGCAGGCTACGTCTGATGTGGTGAAGGATTTTCAGGGTCCATGGATGGACATATCCACTGGTCTATGGCTCATCTCAGCTTAAAATGAGACATTTGAAAGGGCCTGTTTCTCTCTGGTAGTCAGAAACACATGGTGGGATGAGTTGAGGAGGTGCCCATGGTGTAGGTGTCCCAGACCTTTCAAAACAGTCAAGTTTTTGTCCCAGGCTGATTAAAGCACCAGCTGTCCCTGCACAGTGCTTGGCGGGGGGCTGTAAGCCCTCCCAACAAGGAACAAGGACACTTTGTGTTGGAAATACAGCTGCTGTTGGAAGTAGCTGCCTCTCTTCCCCAATACCTTTATCCAATGCTTTCATGCTACAGCCAATGACGACTTAATGGGACACGCAACACTGTATTGAAAATGCTTAAATGTTCTCTCACTGCTACCAGGAGAGCAGACTAGCTGCCTGGCCATGATCTTGCCCCTTCTTCCTTTTCCTCTTGCCCTGTGACCACCTCTGCCCTGCACATGCTGGTGCAGAGCCAGGTGCCCTCCCTCGCTCCCTCCTCCTTCCCAGGGGTGCCGAGGCACTGATTCTGGGCACACTTCTTGCTGGGAGAATGGGGTTGTCTCCCCCCAGGGTGGACCCTGCATGGCCATGATCCCTGCTGAGCATCCTGCGCCAACAACCGCACATTGGAGAAGGTGGCTGCTGTGTCTCATGCCGAGTCCAACATGGACAGCCTTACGAACAGAGACTCAGCCAAAGCCCTGGATATCCCTGGAGTGATGTCCCTGAGAACACCCCTGGAGTGGGGATGTTCTCCAGAGTGCGCCCTCCTGCAGAGCTCTCATGAAAAAAACTTGGAGATGCTGCTGAGGTTTTGGCACAGCTGAGAAGAGGTTTTGAGGACTGCTTTTCTGTGTCCAGGCTCCTAAATCCCACTTCAGAGCCCTTAATCCTTTGAGGGATTTTGCTGAAAGTTCACAAGCAGGGATATAGTTGGCACATCTGGGTTCAGGTTTGTAACAAGAAACCCACCCTAGATTTGATTCAGAGGGCTGTGGGATGTGAGGACAAGACTGTAATCTCTTCTCCTCTTGATAGCCCTTTTCTTCACACAACAATAATAAGATTACTTGCAAATCTCTGAACATTAGGGTGTCTTGGAATATGAGCTTTAAATGGTATTATCTTGGTTGTGTTCCCAGCAGCACTGAAATCAGTGGGCAAAACCACTTCCTTTGGCTTCGCTGACACAAGCCTCTAGGAATGGGTTTGTCAGCGGTGGGTGAGAGCATGTGGGGACACTTTGGATGGGATTCACTTCCTCTCGCTCTAGATGGCTCCATCCAAATTATTCACAGCAGTTCCCTTGCACAGTCAGGGGAGAGAAATAAGTCCTTTGTTGGCACAACGCATCCCACACCAAATATTAAAATAGGTCAGGTGAACTGCACCCAAAAGCCATTTCTCTCCTTCGGCAGAAGAGAGTGTAAGGAGACTCAGCTCAGAGGCTGACATCTACATTACTGACACTTAGGTTAGTAAGATGAACCCTACCAGAGGCATCTGCCTCCTCACCTTGTTAGGGCAGAAAAAATTCCTCTTGCTCTTCAGGTAGTTTGATAAATTCCCATACTTGCAGTATTCAACAATCACCATCAGAGGTCCTGGGCAAAAGGAAAGTGCATTTTAAGCAGCATAAAGCAATACAAGTCAGCATCAGTTCTGAGAATAAAAGTCTTTCATACCCACAGACGTAACTTGAGTCCAGAAAAACAGTATGTCCTAATGAAGTAGAAGGCTGCTTGAAGGACACTGGACATGTTTAGGAAAACAACACTGTTTCTGGAAATAAGGGAAGGGCCTAATTTTTGAAAGATGGGTCATGAACCTGGCTCCTGAGGGACCCTCCATTTCCTCTTCCAGCAGCCTGCATTCAGACTGGAGTCCTGCAGCCCACACATGCTTGTTGACCTAGAATAGGTGACATATCTAAAACAAACGATTGCTCGTACTGGCCCTTTGATTTTCTTAGTGGAATATCATGAAGGATTTTACAGCAGTTGCCTTGTGATTCATTGTTGGGGGCCAACAGCCAGTATCACTTGTTTCCAGCCTTGACAGATCCTGTTTAACTTGAGCCGTGAAGTGAGTGAGATAAGGACAACAAGTGGCATGGTCCTAAATTCACACTTCTCATTTTAATACTAGAGGACAGTTTAAGTAGAGAAAATGTTTAGTCACTTGATTAAATGACTAAAAGACTGTTTTCCTCTTTTATTTTTTTTTTCTTTTCCACCAACCACAGGATGAGCTCCAATATTTCAAGTTAATAACTTGATTTCTGGACAAAAAAAAACCAACAAAACCAACTGACTGTTACTGGGAGGTGATCCAATCCCATTTTCAGTGCAGTGCAGATATTTTACCTCCGTTTTTCGTGCAAGCTCCCAGCAGATTCACAATATTGAGATGATGACCAATGTGGATCAGGATTTTCAGCTCAGTCATCAGTGCTTTGTACTCACTTGCTGTGGCCCCTTCTGCAAATACAAAATAAAGTCAAAGTGAAATGGCAAAAAAATGGTCCTGCTGAGCTTTATCACTTCTTGTTACTTTCTATTGAAAGAACTTCCATTACTGGATGCACTTTATGTGTTGATGTTCTTTTTCTATTCCTCCCTGCTCAGCATCCTCTTACTCGCAATAAAACCCATAATAAGAGTTAGGCACTCAACTTCCTCCCAGTAGACTCTGTTATATTTAGAACTGAGAGAAATTTTTTTCACATGAATAGTTTTGTCATTCTAGCCAAAAAATGAAAGAACAAATAAAAAGGGATTTCAAGACTATAATTAACTCTATCTAGAGTATTTTTCAGCTGACCTGAATTCATCTGTCTAAGGGTTATGTACTAGCCTGAGCTAGTCAACATCTCCAGGAGCCAGTAGCAAGAGCAAAACATTTCCAGAGGCTGATTTAGCCATCACCTTTAGCAATCTATACAGAGAAGAGATGAACCACCCCTTGGTGATGCTTGTCTGATTCTGCTCATTATAGAAGTCCTGAGTATTAAGACAGACCAGAGAAATACAATTTTAATTGGTTAAAGCTAGGTGACCGCATCTCACCCTTACTAGTTATAATCAGCATTAATAATAATAGTAATGACAGAAGAAATCCTACAACAAACCCCAAAAGTTTCTGTTTTCTGTTATACACTGGCGTTGTACATCCCTCCAAGCAAATATGTTTCTGCAGGATTTTATTTTGGTAAAAAAACAACAAAAAAAACCCCAAAAGGACCCAAAAGGACTTTTTCAGTTTGGTGACACCAAGAGTAAGAAAAATGCAGTGGAAAGAACATACAGCTAGGTCTTAAAGGGCTTGGTTTCAACAATGAATGGTGGTCCCACACAAAATCTGTCCCAGTGATCCACTGTTCATCCATAGAGGTGGTGACACTTTCCCTTCACCTCACAGGAATTCTATGAGGGCAAAGCCCATGAATGACTGCAAAGTTCCTGGATAAACTAGTGAGGACGCAAGGAATAGGGCAGACCTTCCCTAACTTTAGGTGTTCATAGTGAAGATACCTATACAGGACCTAGTCACAACAGGCTGTCTTCACAACCTACAAAGCTAAACAAGTGCTCAGCTCACCATGTGCAGGGATCTGCCTTAGAACGGGATGAACTGTTGTTTCCCCGCACTGACAAAAAAGGGGACTAGGTACAAGTGTCTACCCAGCACATGCAGTCATGAATTCCACCATGAAGATTTCCTGTAGGTGCCATTTGCTTCCATCTATTCCAGGAGCAGCTCTTGACTCCTTGATGGTGCCGGCTGGCACAAGAAGCCTGCTGCTGTACATAAGGCATTGAATCTGGTAGACCACCCAGCCAGCACATGTCTGCACGTTGGCAAAACAGCTCAGTTTACTCAGGAGTCAGGTGGTGACCCAAATGACGGGTCATCCACTGAGAGCAGTGACAGAGATGGCCCAGAGCTGCAGAAGGTCTGGACAGGGACCAAAGCTTTAGTTTCCTCCCATTTTCCAGACTTGCTTGCTGCAGGGTAGTTGATCATTTGGCATCGACCAACAGGGTATTTCTGTGCTTCTGCATCAGGAGAGAGGAGAAGGGTTTGCAACTCTCTCAGCAGCAAATTTCCTCCTTGGCGATGCCCCTGGATATCACATTTGATATTATATTGCAGAACAAGCCTATTAGGACAGCATCAAATGGGCACACCCTACACAGAGTACAGCTGCCAGGTCAGTGTCGGCAAGAAAAAGAAACTATTTCAGGTTGAGTATTGAAGGGACTGACTGTAGGACTTTGGGTGACAACATTCAGCTGCTGCAGGCTATGGCTGACTATCATCCTGCCTGCTAACTTCTCTTCAAATTGATGAGGGCTTTTGTCCCTTCTGCTCCAATGAGAGAAGTGGCAGTGAATAGCTCGGAGATAATTTCACTTTGGGAAGACCACTGGTGTATGAACAGTGCTGACAAATCCATTTCACAATGGGTGTCAGCATCCTAAACACCGTGTGGTGGATCTGCAGATGGTTCGGAGAGGACACAGCTGCACAGCAACTCCAACATTTAAACTGCCTAATCTGTCTAGCTTATTAAAAGGGCCTGCATGAAGACAAATCATTATGGAATCTACTGGAGAAGGTTAGAGTGAGAAGCGAAAGTCAGATGCAAATTAGACATAAGGCACCTGTTTTTCACAATTAGATGATTAATTATTGGAACTAATGACTAAGGAAAATATGAAAGCTTCCATCTGAGTGTATTCACATCAAGGTGGATGCCTTGTGCTTCAGCTCAATTTCAATTACATTTAATTTTCAATTAAATTTCAAGTGTTCAGTATAGGGTCAGTCTGGCATAATGGTGCAACACAGGGTAAGCAGGAAATCTAATGTCTCCTACCAAAGTGAGTCTTTAATTATTTCAGACATTTGAAGTAGTGGAACCAGCTTTTCAAAAAAAAAAAATTAGGCAATCAGGTTCTCACCACATCTGAAACTGTGTCTGTCATGTGACAATTTATCACCCTTTTTGTTGTGAATGCATTTTTTATTTCATAGTTCTGCCATTTCACTTGTGCTGGACCTGAAACTTCGTGTACCTATTTTGGAGACTTCAGAGATGTATTGGTGGGGGCATAATGTCAAACACTCTTGCTTCTGACAGAATCATGTTAAAAGTGGGACACTGTACAAGATGTCATTTTTTTTCCAGTTCAGCTTTGCAGCAAGATACCTTTCAGCATTTTCACAGCAACTATTCTGCATGTTGGTGATTTCTTAATTCCAAAAGCAGATGCTTGTACCACCTTTCCAAAAGCTCCATGTCCAAGAGACTTTCCTGTAAAGAAAATAAATTTGAGAGTTACATTCTGGTAAGAAAGTAATCTTGTCAGCAAATGGCTTCACACATAATGAATTGAAAAATGTGTTTGACAATGAGTCCCACATACATATTCCAACATATAGGTGGTTTAGATTTTTTTTTGTTTGGGGTTTTGTGTCG
Organism: Merops nubicus; assembly: GCF_000691845.1. Taxonomy (NCBI): domain Eukaryota; kingdom Metazoa; phylum Chordata; class Aves; order Coraciiformes; family Meropidae; genus Merops; species Merops nubicus. The sequence continues at coordinate 94,105 of NW_008602164.1, read as the reverse complement.
TTTTTTCCAAGAGTAGGCAGACAAACCAGAAGAAAAAGTCATCAGAGGGAGTAAGTGATATGATTGAAAATTATCCTAAATAAATGCAACCATTCAGTGGAGGTACACTGGCTTCTGACCTAATTTTTTCAGTCTAGCTCAGCCAAAGACCTTCTCTTTTCCCTGAGTGCACTGCACCATGCAGCAGGCTGTGATGCTGCTAGCTGGGTCCTTAATAACACAGGACCCCCACCTAAACTCGCACACACACTAAGGTGGAGCTTGCCACAGACTTTGGTAATTTTTACAACTTTAATTTCTCCTTCTCAAACAAGGTGCCTTAAAAGTATCTTCATTCCATGGAGACAAAAGCAACTTTGCATCACACCTCCTGGAGTACATGCACAACCCCTGATGCTCTTCCCTAGCAAGCCCTTGCAGGTTGAGGTCTTGGAGTGATGAGAAGCTGCAAATCTGTGCAAATTAGACCTTTACATTTGCAAAATGAGATCTGGGGAGATTAATCGAGAGGGGACTTGTAATGACAAATGATAGTTTTGCTCATGTTAGGTATGATGCTTCCAGGTGCCAAGGGCACACTTTTGTGCCGTATCATCATCACACTGCAACTGAGCAGACCCCAGGAGAATCATACAGAGGTCCTTGAGATTAATCAGTGTGCATCAATAAAGTTCTCTAGCAGTAGAAGCTGAGTGTCCTCTTCCTTTGTGTTCAGAAACAGCTAAGATTCTAAGGGTCCTGTTTCAACTTTTCTAGAATTCATGACATTTTATGCCAATCTTGTGATCTTCACAAGGTTCCTTCATGATTAGTTAGTGGTTGAGGTAGTGAGTGTTGACTACCTCTTTGACACTGTGCTCACATGGATAGACGTAGATGCCTCTGCCCTTCTCAAGTGGCTGGAGGAATTTTGAGCTGAGAGATCTTGTCAGTACATCAGCTAGCAATAAGTTTTATTTCCAAGTAACAACTATTTTCGGATTGTATTTGTGCGTCACTTTCAGCAGAACCCAGGCACCTAAATGGTTAGCAAGAGTATAGCAGCAGGCTTCGTGGTATATGGGAGAAGAGCAGAAAATAGAGCCCAGCTTTTCATATAAGAGCAAAGGATAACATGGCATGTATTTATTTCTCAGATATGTACGTGATAGCCATCTCCATAGGACAGTTTCCTTTCCCTGTGATGGAGACCTGTTTGATTAGCTCTCACTTGGACATCTACCTTGTTGATGTTTGACTGAGAGATGAATCCCACTCAGACACTCAGAAGCAGAGAGAAAGAGCTGCTGCCAGTTCTAAATTTAATGGTTACTACCCTTTATATGTGTATCGTATTTCTAAACTGTAATTCTCAGTATGTCTCTCAGTAGAAGCAGATAGCATATGTTATCAGAGCAATGGAAAGAAACATGAAGTAGCATATGTTAAACCAAAAACATCCTAGAAATTTATTTCCCTGCTTCATGTGCAAAAGTGCTGAGCCTTGGTTTGTGAAGGGTTTGGTGTTTGACACACAAATACAGATATATCAGGTATACAGTGTATATCTTCAAAAATCAGCAGTCACCTTTTTCATTTACTTCATCTAGCTTCTTCATTCAGCAGATGTACAAGGGAAGCAACATTAAGACTAAGGTCTCAGTTTCTTGGTGTATTGGTGTTCTTAGTCCTTAATGTATTGGCTGTTCATGGTTTCTATAAGATGAAGTTGCAGTTTGAGGTCCTATAAAACACATCATACCTTTGTTTAATCTATAGCTTTAATCTGTTTCCATCACTTTTAACTCGTTTCCCGCATCAAGATTACCTACTTAGTCACTACTGGGAAAACATTCCTGTTACCTCATAAAGCTACACAAAGCTCCTGGGTTTCATAAAGGAGAATGAGCACTGGAAACAACACTTCCTTCTCTGAAGAGGGGTTGTGATTTAATGTGAAACTGTAGTAACACTTGATGTTGCTTTGCGATTGTTTGTACCCTGCTAAATGTTAGTGCAGAACAGGGCTGCTTTAACTTTTCAGCATGTAGATTGAGCTCCACAGCTCAGTACATAGATTGTGTCTCTGACTTTAAGAGGTTGCTTTTGCACCTTATGTTTACACACAAAATAATTACAAAATTATCAAATGGAGAAATATTAAGTTGCCCAACCATCTGTGCAGTCAGCGTGTCACAGCCTTCAAGCAGATATACTGGCCATGTTATGGGTATGAAATGTTGCAGCATTTCCATTCAGGTCAAGGAAGCAAAACACATCACTTAAATTTTCTGCACTTGACTTTGGATTCTTCAGGCAACTCAGAACTCATTAAAGTGAACATATCCCTCAGTTGAGGAGGTTTGATCACGAAGTTTCCATTTCAGTCGCATGTTAGCAAGGTCCTTCAAGTATGTGAGTTGCTGGACTGAGGCATCAGCAAAAATCACTTGCAGATGCTGCTTTCCATGTCTGTGGGAAGGCAGAGGCTCAAAGGTGTGTTCGTTCCTCAGGACATTCACCACAGTTTGAGTCAGCTGGGTTTTCCCCATGTGCAGCTTCATACTTCCCATTATGTTGTGTAGGACAGCTCTGCACATAAAGGAGAGGGGGAAATGCTCTGCTCGGTGCCAGCGCTGTGGGCTTTCGGGGCACGGGAGGGAGCAGGGCTCAGGAAGCCATCTACTACCCCCGGCGTGTTTGACATTGTGCCAGAGGCTTGTTGGCAACACTCCCTCGGGGTCCTGCACCACAGCATCAGCAGTGTGTGACCTCTCATAGATTAGGAAGGTGAAGCCCAAGAGGAGGGTGAGAAATGCATGGTAGCTCAGCTAACACTTGCTCTGGACTGCAGTGCTAACACTGACCGTGATTTATTGCACTGGCATTTTTCTGTCTCATGAAAAGATGACATTTTACCCTCGGTCAGACTAATCTATACTGAAAGTTAATTATCCTGACTTCAGTGGTGCCCATATGAAATTTCCTGTAACATCTGCAGCTCTTACAGCTGAAGAGGGAGTCCTGTTATATAAGCATTGCATCACAACCCCAGGGTGTATGTATGTGTGTTGGAGGCAGAGGAACATCGCAAAGGAGATGTGGGCTGAGAGGAGAGACGTATTTGCAAAAGTTACAATAAATATGTATCCTGGAGGATAAGTAGGTGGAAAGAGAAAAACAGACATATCTGATGCCGGAAGGGGTTGCATTTCTAAGGAAAAATATTTTTAAAAGAACCATAGAAGCACATTTTGTGTTTTTGAGATGCTAATCCTCTGAGACTGCCAAGGTTACTCAAAGACAGCCAACTGCCATGTAAGCAGGACTTGCACTGAGCTAATCTAGCATACTGAACATACTCAACTTCTCTGAATCTGCTTCTCATTCATTGTCAACATTCTTTATTTGTTTACACCAGTTCTTCCACTTTTAACTCATTCTTTGGTCATCATTCCTCACCTCCAGACTCCAAACGCCAAGCCTGCAAGATGTGGGTTTTTCCTTGGCGTTTACACTCCATTTCTGCTTGATTCTTTCCATGGCCTTTACACACAAACAAAGCATCGCATAAAACAGTGATACATTGTCTGCACATCAGGCTATTTGTTCATCGTTGTAAGAAAACTATTTGAAGGTTGAAGAGACTCCAGCACAAAGTCAGGTTTCAGCATTCCCAGAATTGTGTATGACAATTATAAATCGCTAGCGGTACATTTCAGCTGTGCTTATCCACATCTGGTCACCTCGTGATTTCTAGCAGACAAATTAAGTGTGATCCTAATTGTATGCATGTTTTAATCATCCTCTGTCCCTGATCCCTGGAGGACAGAAGGAATCTGTTACACTTCTAGCTAAAAAGTAGGGATTTTCTAGACCTTGCTGTAGGACAAATGTAATGCACGTTTGAAAGACAAACAGCACTACAGCAACAGGCTGAGCTTATCCCTGATATTTTAGTGTTGATTCTCCTGCTAAAATCTGTGTGATTTCTGGAGGGATTCCTCCATTTCAAAATCCGATCCTTACCCTCCTGCCCTCCTCATTAGTCCTGCACTAGGTTAATCAAGTCAGGAATGTTCCCAAACCCATGTCTTTCACTGGGGTGTCTGTAGGCGAGCTAGCTGTAGGTTCAAAGTTTCCATGGATATTTATTTATGTGTGGACTCCTGTGTCACATTCTTGCACTTTTTTTGGTGCACCAACAAGAATGTTTATAAATCTGCAGCACAGAGGGAAAACAGGGAGAGTGTGCTGGAGAAAGAAGGAAAAGGAGAAACAGGGAGAGGTATAGTGTGGACTATGAGGATCGATGAGGATCTATTTCTGCAGAGGCTTTTTTCCAAATGAGTACATAATGAGGTTACAAGGGGAGAAAACGACAGCAAATGCCCAAAGGTCTGATTTAGAAGTCTTTCCTTGCCCTGTTTTTGTGTTGTATTTTAAACAAATCAGTCTGAAAAAATACAGTGCAGCATTCTTCTCTGTATTCTCCTTCTATGACAAGGGGATCCACTTAGTGGATGAGGGAAAGGCTGTGCATTTTGTCTACCTAGACTTTAGTAAATCTGTGGATACCACTTCCTACATCATTCTTCTGGAGAAACTGGATACTCATGGTTTGGATGCTTTGCTGGGTTAAAATCTGGCTGGCTGGTGGGGCCCGAAGAGTGGTGAATGTAGTTCAATCCAGCTGGAACCCAGTCACAAGTGGTGTCCCCAGGGCTCAGTACTGGAGCCACTGCTGTTTAATATCTTTATCAATGATGAATGAGGGGACCAAGTGCACCTTCAGTAAGTTTGCAGATGATACCAGGTTGGGTGGGAGTGTTGATCTGCTTGAGGGTAGGAAAGCTTTACAGATGGATCTGGATAGGCTAGGTCGATGTGCCGAAGCCAACGGCATGCGGTTCAACAAGGCCAAGGGCTGAGTCCTACACTTGGGTCACAACAACCCCATGCAATACTGCAGGCTTGGGGAACTGTGGCTGGAAAGCTGCCCAGTGGAACAGGACCCAGGGGTGTTGGTCACAGTCAGATCCTTATGAGCCTAGAAGTGTGCCCAGACGGCCAAGAAGACAAATAGCATCATGGTTTGTACCAGAATAGCGTGGTTAGCAGGACCGGGGAAGTGATTGCTGAGTACAACTCAGCACAGGTGAGGCCACACCTTGAATACTGCGTTCGGTTTTGGGCCCCTCATTACAAGAAGGACATTGAGGTGCTGGAGAAGGGTAACAAAGCTGGTGAGGAGTCTAGATTCTGAGACTTATGAGTTGCAGCCGAAGGAACTGGGGTTGATTAGCTTGGAGAAAAGAAGGTTGAGGGGAGACCTTCTTGTTCTCTACAACTCCCTGAAAGGACATTGTAGTGAGATAGTGAAATGCTGGGGTCTGAACCCTGAGCCCCACATTAAGGTTGCCATATGGGTGATTCCCACAGCCCTTCATACAGAGGGGGTGAGTTTGCCTTATAGCTTCCCCCCAGGGTGCGGCCGGCCCTGCAGGGAGAGCCAGAAGGGAAATGAGCCCCAGGGGTCCCGCAGTGAGTTGACAAAGGTCAGGGGTCTGCTTGGGGATAAAAGCTGGGACCACTGGCAGGGAGTCAGGAGTGTCTGTCTGTGGAGTGCACTTCACAGAGTGTCCTGGTTCAGGGAAGACCTCCTGACTCTCCTGGAGCTGAGCGGGGTGGCGTTGATTATGTACCAGCTGATTGATCTGTTTGTACCCCCAGTGATCATTCATGGAATGTCCTTCTTGTCTACAATACAGTCTGTGTATTGGTTCATTTTCCTGCTGCTGCTATCATTTTTGTTGGCCCTGGTCATTGGCAGAACAGGTAGGGGTCAGTCTCTTTTCCCAGACAACAAGTGACAGGGCAAGAGGAAATAACAGAGTCACAGAATGTTAGGGATTGGAAGGTTCTCTGGAGATCATGCAAGCCCCCTGCTAAAGCAAGTCCACCTAGAGCAGGTTGCATAGGATTGCATCCAGGTGGATTTTTAATATTTCCAGAGAAAGAGACTCCACAACCTCTCTGCGCAGCCTGTTCCAGTGCTCTGCCACCCTCAGAGTCATGAAGTTTTTCCTTATATTCAGATGGAACATCCTGTGTTCCAGATTGTGCCTGTTGCCCTTTGTCCTGTAGCTGAAACGAGGCTGGCCCCATCCTCTTGACACCTGTCCTTTAGATATTTATAAACATTGGTAAGATCTTCTCTCACCCCTCTCTTCTCCAGGCTAAACAGACCCAGGAGTCTAAGCCCTTCCTCAGAAGAGAGATATTCCAGTCCCCTCATCATCTTCGTAGCCCTTCAATGGACTCTTTCCAGTAGCTCCCTGTCTCCCTTGAACTGGGGAGCCCAGAACTGGACGCAGTACTCCAGATGTGGCCTCACTAGTGCAGAGCAGAGGGGGAGAACTTCCCTCGACCTGCTTGGCCACACTCTTCTTAATACACCCAGGATACCATTGGCCTTTTTGGCCACAAGGGCACATTGGTGGCTGGTGGTTAATTTGTTGTCCACCAGAACACTAAGGTCCTTCTCCATAGACCTGCTTTCCAGCACATCAGCCCCTAACATGTACTGGTGCATGAATTTGTTCCTTCCCAGGTGCAGGACCCTGCACTTGCCCTTGCAGAACTTCATGAGGTTCCTTTTTGCCCAACTCTGCAGCTTGTCCAGGCCTCGCTGAATGGCAGCACAGCCTTCTGGTGTGTCAGCCACTCCTCCCAGTTTTGTATCATCAGCAAACTTGCTGAGGGTACATTCTGTCACTTCATCCACACCATTGATGAATATGTTGAACAAGACTGGCCCCAGTACCTACCCCTGAGGAACACTGCTAGTTACAGGTCTCCAGCTAGACTCTGCACCACTGATCACAACCCTCTGAGCTCTGTTGCTCAGCCAGTTGTCAATCCATCTCACTGTTCAGTCATCTAACCCACACTTCCTAAGGGTGCCTATGAGATTGTTATGGGAGACAGTGTCAAAAGCCTTGCTGACATCAAAATGTCCTCAAGTTGCACTAGGGGAAGTCTACATTGAATATTAGGAAAAAATTCTTCACCAAAAGGGTTATCAAGCATTGGAACAGGCTGCACAGGGAAGTGGTGGACACATCACCCCTAGAGAATTTAAAAGACATGCAGACGTGACACTGAGGGACATAGTTTAATGGTGGACTTGGCAGTCTTAGGTTCATGGTTGTACTTGATGATCTTAAAGATCTTTTCCAACCTAAGTGATTCGATTATTCTATTTTAATTTTTCTTATCTGGAGTCAAAATATACATCTGGAAAGTCACGTAGACAGAGGCAGTCGGTCCTGAATGCTGTAATTCAGTCACAGGCCAGGGTACTTGGTAGGGAACAGCTCACACCAAACCTGTCAGTACATAGGGCTGTGTTTCTAAAACACACCCAGCTCCTCTTTGCCTGTAGTTACAGGTACATCTTATTCAATCACTGCAAACCCAACATGAAATGTGCCAGTATTACCTAGTTTAAGCCTTTCCCTTGCAATTTCCCACTTGCTGGCATCATAAGGTAGACGTTCACACTGCTCATCTAAGGGGACTTCATCAGGATCCATTATGATTGACAGATAATGGTTGGTCTTCATTTCGGAGGAATAAGGCTAGAAAACAAAGAATATCGCACAATGAAAAAGAGGAAAAGGATGTCTGTCAGCATCTTCTTCTTTGGATCAAGGGCTTCAGATTAATTCTGTCCATGGGGCTACATGTTTCAAAGTGCAATAGATGGTTTGGTTAAGCTCCCTTTGGCTTTTTTATCTCTTGCAAGACTTTTTGTGTAAAAGAAAGCCCTTCCTGTAGCTTTCCTTTCTATGTGACGTATCGGTTTCTTCAATGAAATCCATGTGGAACTGTATTGGCATACAGTGTTATGATACAGGCCCTTTGCACAGTCAGAAGAAATATTTTCAGCAAATGACTAAACATTTCTGCTGAAAATAACTTTCCTTCATGATTGTGCAAATCAAGAAGTGGCCATATGCAACAGATGGAGTTCAAGTCCCAGTGTTTGTTTTTCCGTATACCCAGCAAAGACAGGTCATATGTGGTTAGAGGTTGTGCAAGACCAGTTGTCAGGAGACTAGGCATTATACATTCCAAAAACTGCTTACAGATTTTCAGAATTTTTGTTTCTTCAGTATCACCTCTGATAAATTTACTGAAATTATTTGAGTTTGGAGGAATTTATAAACACCCAGACTCAAACATTATTTCAAATTAATATGAATGAAGTTCAGTTTCTACTGAGCAAGTGGATTATCTACTTAACAAAAGAAATGTAAGGAAAGAGGAACCTAATCTCAAAGTTTTCTGCAATCTGTCCGTTTTGAAACATACTTTCCTTCAAAGAGCACCTAGATTACCATTCTAATCCACTGGACTTTTCTTGACACATATATGTACACACATGTGTACTCATATTTCTACAGAAAAGGTCTAGTGCTTGCTCTAATTTCCTATGAACTGGAATTTATGGCAAATCTGTTGAACTAAGCCTCTTCATGTTGCTTTTCCTAAACTCATCAAAGCCACACATGGGCACAGAAAAAACCCACACAAGTATACATATTTTTTTTCATTGCTTTAGCTGCCTTCTGTGACTTTCAACTTCCCTCCTCTACAGCTTGCAAACATGTCCCTGATACACGTGTCTCCAGACATCAGCTTGAGAAGGATATTACTGGATATGTGTGTCTGGATTACAAGCATAATGAGACTACCATGACAGCATCTAATTACTCCTGTTTTAATTGCCTTTCACCATCTCAAATAAACAGAAAGTTAGTCCCAAGAAGGATTGCACTGTTGCAGCTGCAATCCTTCTTGGAAAGAAGCTGGGAAAAGTCACAAGGCATAATGCCTGGCTCCAAACCACCCACTGACCCTGGACAGGACATGGGTAAGTGGCATATGGATAGAAACAGAAATGTGTGGTGGTCAAAAAAAAAGTCTTGTAAGATGTGTATGTACCAAACTGCTTCTAGCAGTCACTTTAGAAGCGCTTGTAAGTGGACCCATCCCAGAAAAAGCAACAGGGCAGTGGGAAGATGGAGAGAACTGCCTACAGTTCTTTATTCAGATGCACTGAATACCAAATCTTCGGTATAATTTGGGACTGGAAACAACTTTTTGAATGATGAAGAAATATTAAGTATCTAATTCGTCCCTGTATGAGTCACAGGCTTTAAGAAAATGCTCTCAGAGAGCACACAAGTATTTTTTTTTCTGTTGTGGTAATGTAGTTTGTATATTAAATTTAATTTAGAGCTAATTCCATACATAAATCTTAGACAGTAAGGGTTTGTAATAGAAACCCATAGAAGACCATAAACACAGACCAATGCTAGGTGGAAAGGTTCATCTGGAAAAGGGTCCTTCACATGTCATCTAGTTAAAGTCCCTTGTTCTACAGCAACAATTATTATATTTATTGTCTTTTAACAATCTAACAAGCACATGTGAAGTCTTGGTATCATAACAAATAATAAAAAAAAAATCTCCAACTCTTTTCTACATTTAAGATGTATATTTTTCAATGGGTTTGCAGTCCCATTATGAGTTGCTTCATCATTACTGGTGAGCAGTCAGAACTGATCTCACTTGCTTTGTGATTTCTCTTACAGCTACAGTTTCTCCACAGTTTCCACTGACCTCTACTTTCTTTCCCCCAAAACTCCCATGCATGTCTCCTAACAAAAGCTGGTGGCAGTAGGAAAGCAGGCAGAGTGGCTGCTGCCATACTGCCTTGGTTTGGCAGTCTGGTCCTGCTTTCCCATCAGCTGATTGAATTTCTCAGTGTAAAACCTAAGGCACAGGCAGGCCTTAATGCAGGTTTAGGTAAAATGGTCTGGTGGCCTGCAGCCAAGCTTTAGCAATCATCATGGAGCTTGGCTAGCTGGAACATGCTCAGCTGTTGGCAGCTGTGAGCAGATCCCTGTGGCACCATGCTGTGGTACCTCTCGGACTGGACAAAGGAAGGCAGCTGGGGCTCAATGCTGCTGTGGTGTGGGAGCTGGGGAGAGGGGGGCACACAGCTCTCCCTCATCTCATGTCCTGCAGTGCACCTGATTGCTCCAGTACCTCCCTTCCCTTAAATCCATCTGCTCCTGCAAGTTGCTCTGGGATCTTTCTGCACTACTGGGGAATTGTATTTTCTGCTTATGAGAGCTGCTGTGGTTAAACCTGCCCACACCATGCAGTGCAGGCATGGTGCTTTGAGCAAAAAGGTGCTTTAAGCCACCACAGGCAGCATGGGACAAGAAGGAGGGTCAGCTGCAGGGGCAGTTAACATTATCATGCTGATACAGGACCATCTGCTCTAGAGGCTGAACCACCAAAACTGCTTCAGTAAAACATCACTTTGGAAGTGATGTAATTACAGTAGACACTGTGCGCAAACCAGACCTCAGTGCTCTGTGAAGATCTATCATTCCCACTCACTCAGATCTTCAAAGACTTTCAGATGCCAAACCCTCACAGCTTTTAAGGGAATGGGTATGCCTTTGGTGGGAGTAAGGCACTCAGATGCTTGCAAGTCTCAGAGCCTTTGCTTCCTGGCTTACTCATACACAGCCTTGCAATTCACAGTTCCTTGAGCACCCATCACCAGCCTGGTGATTGCACAGGGAACAAAGCTGAGCAGTAAGTAAAACATGTTTGTTTGTTTGTTTGTTTTGAGAGAGACTCAGGAATCCCAGTAGCCTGGGAAGTATTTTCTAACACATGCAAAGGGCTGGTAAGGAGATGCAGGTGCCACTGGGAGCTCCCAGTCTGTTCTTACCCTCTTCAGCTTGCGAATGAAGAGGGTCAACAGGAGCCAAAAGAGCGTTGCAGCCACGCAGGTACAGGTCAGAGTTATTAGCTCCAGGTTTGTCCTCTCCGATGTGCCTGGGAAAATCAAGTGGCAAACATTTCAGAAAATGACCTGCAAAGCAAGGGCACTTTATATTTCTTTGCCATTAAAATAAAATACCAGGAAGGACCAGCTTCTTTTCAATGGGATATTAATCTCTGCTTGGACTGCCTCAGAGTCTGGAAAAAAAACAGTCTCCCCAGCAAAGCCATTGTACTGAACACTGTAAAACTGCGTTGGATCCATCTCTAAGTTTTTCAGTAAAAAATCAGCTCTTCTTTAGGGTGCAGGAGGTAAAGTAAATCAGATTGAGGATGACCAGTCAGATAATAATTTCCTTCTGAGGTGGAAATTCAGCTGCAGGGTATTTTTAGCCAAATTTTCTTTGTGTGAGAATGTGTGTGGGCCTGTGCGTGCAATTTCATCACCCTCCTCCTACAACAGTGAAACTCATCTGGCCAAGCCCACATCTGAGAGAGGAGCAGAGGTCTTGAAAACGCTCACTTCCCGGCAGCCTCTGGAGAGGACAGAGCTGTGTGGAGGGGAAGGCTCTGCCGGTCCTTCCCCAGGAGTAATGCCATGGTGTGAGAGCTGCTGCTAAGGCACAGGAGAAGCTCTACGGAGGGCTTGTGCTGGTGTAGACACTGGTGACACCAGCTGAGACTCAGGGCACACTGTAGTGCTGCTGTTTAGGTTTTGCTGTCTAGGATGTTTGATGCCTTCCCTTGGGCACTGCAGCTGCTCTGCCCCAGCTCAGTGAGGTCTTTCATGTTGACAACTGAGCCTTGCAGCCCACACCTCCATCCCAGCCATGCTGGAAATACACCAGCCTACATCAAAGACCTCACTGGGAGAGAGATGGGTCCTCCCTTGGAGGCTTGTGGTGCAACCATCAGGAATCTGTGAGATCTTCCTCTCATAGTCTGGGTGGATCCAGTCTGGCACCTGTAAGCTCGGCTCATACAAAGCATGGCATGGGGGTCTTGAACCCCATCCACACTCTGCAGAGCTCTGGGTTGTAGGGTCTAGCAGTCCCTCCAACCTGTTGGTCCCCTAGCAGGCTCTGTGCCCTCAGGTGTACTGCTAGTTGCACCAGCAGCACAGGGCCAGGCCCCACAAGGGCTATGGGACTCTCTCTTTCCCCAGCAGCACTCTGCACAACCTGGCTGTCGGGGAGCTGGGAGAGCTCTCCAAATCAGGCAACAGATTAAGCACAGAAAGGGAAAATCAAAACCAACAAGGACTGAAAATGGAACAGCAAGAAAACATGAAAATTAGAATATTAGACCCTACTGACAGATCTTTAAAAAAAGCCAAAATAAAATTCACTTCAGACTGTATTCAGGGAATGGTCAAATGGTGTCAGAGCAGTCTAGGCTGTAAATCCTGTGATTGTGTAAAAATACTTCCCACAACATGCTTTCCACTTGTTTGGCAGCAAGTGCAAAAAAAAAAAAAAAACCCTCATGCTCTGCCTCTTATTCTGATAGACCCTCCAGAGAGAGAAAATGAGAGGACAAGGAGGAGTTATTCTGAACACGATCTCACAGTAGTTTTGTCGGCTGCACTTGCATGAGTTTCAGCCCCCATGCAGCTCTGTGTTACTCCTGACACATGGAAAAGGGGTGACTGATGCTTTGCTGGTGGCCTTACCAGGTAATGCAGAGGGAGGTACTGCCTGGCTTTAGGCAAGGCTGAAGAGCTTTGTTCAGAGGTCCAACTGCTTCCTGTAGCCGTAGCTTAACTAGCATAATACCTTCCCTCTCTAAAGGTGGGAACCAGATCTGCCCTCTGTCTAAGATTCCTTTGGCATGTCCATTCTGGAGGTTTGGGAATAAAGCTCATTGGAGAAAAAATATGTCTGCAACTACAAACGGAGATATAAAGTATCTATTTCTCCTAAATATCAAGCATGTTAATTTTTCACAAGTATTTTTTTAAAGGCTTGATTTAGATACAGGACATAGTGATGGCAAAATTGGTACAGCCTAATGCAGCTTCCCTATCCTCTGGCATCAGGCCTTCCTTTTACATATGGATCCTCTCCGTTTGCTTCTAAGCAGCACCCATGCAGATGGTAAGTAACAGTTTCTGACATTTATTCATTAAAACCTGGAGGGACTGGAGGGTCATTTGTTGTCCCTGCTCCATATGGCAGGAGTCAGAAAACCTGTGAGGCATGGTACAGCCAGTCCTGGGTGGAAAGCAGCAGCTCCCTAACCACTGCCATATGCTGCCCATGGGTTAGTGAAGAGATGTGAAGGTGATGTCTTTGAAATGTCTGAGCAAATTCAGGAGACCAGAAAGCTTTTCTCCAGGCTGGGGCTAGGCTGGGTTATCAAATGCCAGATGCCTAGTCTTGCTAAAAGCCCTGCAGCCAGAGCTGTCCAAGTGCCTCTCGGCTGGGTAGGAAAAGGTTTGATTTGAGACAGAACAGGCAGAAACACTCAGAAGAGGGTTTATGATTAGCAGAGTTTGCAAAGGCTGCAAGCAGTGCTAAATGCCTCTCTCTGCCCAGTAGCCCACGATTTCTGGGCTCACCCTTATGCCCCTCCCAGACCTTCACCCACCAGCCACCTCACAGACTTTCCCCTGTATGCAGCTCTGCCCCACCTGCCTGACTCGCTGTGGCAAGCAGCAGCCCCTTCCTGCCCCAGAGCCCCTCTGAAAGCCCCCTCTGCACTCTCCTGTGTCTCTGCAGTGCTGCAGAGGGGTGAGGAGGGGGCAAGTGAAGAAGTGCCTCTGGCAGCAACTTCTCTTTCTCAACAGTGACTGGAACCACCAGGCCCATACAGGCGTGTGGGGACAAGAGACTGGACTAAGGCACTGACCCCTCCAGGCAGGAGGTCAAGCCTTGGCTGGCGTAGGCTCTGTCACTAGGATTTCAGCTCTAAATATGGAGGTGTAGCTCCATGTCAGCTGTCAAACAGGGAAAAAGCAATGCCTGGGGCATGAACACCCAAAGGTCTGCTGCACCCAAAGCACCCCTCACCACTTCACCAATGTGATCTACCCTCCTTAATCTGACTGATCCCATGATGAGCAGTGAAGCACTGGGATAGGTGCTCAGAAATGCCAAGGAATTTCCATCCTTCCAACTCCCTTTGGTGGTTCTCTGAGGTAAGAGGAATCTAAATGTTGGATGTTCACCTTTTTTTCTTACAGTCTCCCACATAACCCAGGCTGAACCTCATTCAGTAGCCAAGGGAATTCCAGTCAGACTTCATGGAAATATTCCTGATGGTTTCAGAGTCAGTGACTCAAAAGGCACAACAACCTTTTGAGATACAAAGTCAGAATGGTAGATAGATAGAAAAACAGTTATTTAAAAAGCAAATACCATTTTCATACTGTTGGAATAGATTGGTGAATGTTTTGTAAATGTTATGCTTTCCTTTTAATCAGCGAGGATCACAAGTTCTCAAGCACCAGCTTTAAGACAGGGCATGTTGCTGTATTCCTTTGCTTGTTATACACCTGAATTTCATTGAGCAAGTGCTGTAAAAGATGCTCCTTCCCTTATCAACAGAATGGTTTGTCATGAAATGGTGCAGCTCTGCTGCAACTAGCTGTATTTCTGGCTCCTGCTGTGGGGGGCTGTGAGGGTCCCCAGAAGGAGAAGCAGGGCAAGGCTTTTTTGTCAAGTCATCCACTCAGTGAGCAGGGTGACCTCCCAGAGGAGAGCTGCCCAAACCAGCTTGTGTTTTCCCTGTGCCCAGAAGCTTGTGTCCCCGGGCTTTTAGGGACACGCTCCCTTCTGCCTGCTGGGTGCTCTGGCAGCCATTTGCTGTTCCCATCCTGAACTTGCAGATGCAGTGCCTCTTCAGTTCCTCGGCCAAGAGCGAGCGGGTAGCTTGTTCTGACATGTCAACAAACATGGCCCCTCTCCTCCTCAGACAGCCCAGCAGGCACAGCTTCCAAACCAAACATGGGCTGCAATTATTTAAAGACATCCCTTTGATTCCACCATCCATTCATCCATCTCAGATACAAAAATAACACATTGTTTTATCTGTGAGCATAAGAATGTTTTTTCAGAGGAAATAAAGAGAGCAGACAGTTTCCTTCCTGACTCATTCACAAACTACTCTTCCAATCTGCTAAACACAGCCATCCACACGAGGCACTGCTCTGCTCCCTTTGATCTGCAGCCCCATGCTCAGAGAGCCACCAGGATGGAGGGAAGGCTTTGGTGCTGTGCTCACTATTTCTCAGAAAGACAAGGACCTGCCAAAGCCTAGAGAGAGGCCCATGTTTCAACCCTGATCTCGTCCCTCCAGGCTGAGGGGTGGGGTGAGAGGCTGCTGTTCCCTGGGAGAGGGACAGGTACTCCAGATCAGTGTAGGAATGAGTGAAAAAAACTCCACTGACATCCTTTCATGTAGCAGGAAGAGAAAGGGTGGAAAGGCATTTTCCTTGATCATAGTAGATGAGAAAAAACCTCTCTTTTTATCATCCAGTCTCGAAGCTATACATTTTAACATTGTAATCTTCATCTCCTGCTTATTTAAGAGCTCCCACAGGAGACGCACAAGAACATTGCCAGTGGTCCCTCAACACATGTAACCAGAGAAGCAGCCTTCCTGGCTGCTCTGTTTTCTCTCCTCTGGATCATGGACTAGGAGGTATGACTTCCTAGAAGCCATCTGACAGAATGCTTGTGGTTGTAATAAATAGCCAACTACAATGATGCTAAAAATCAATACAATAATGAATGACATTGTCCAGGACTATCAATTAGTAGGATGCATTGGACAGCAAGCACTTGGGCACAAGTTATTCTTTTAGCTGTTCTAGCAGCTGGACAAACCTTAGCATTATCCATAAGGAGACAGACATTTTAACTCCTTGATTACACGAGTTAGGGCAGTCCCCATGTAGATATACTTATCCCTGACCTTTTAAAGCAAAAGCATCATTGTATCATCAATGATCACCATTAACTGAGACTGCTAACACACCCATGGCAGAAAATCAACACTGATTTACTGGCTGCAGTTGTCTTCTGCTGTAGGCTAGTATTCAAAAGCTTAGGGGTACTCACATACCTTTAACAGTTTTATGAGACCATCTACAAAGACATAGTCCCTGCCTGAGAGACCTGATGGAAGTCAAATTGTCTTCTATAAGGAGAAACTAAATGCATTTAGGACTATTAACTTAAAACATGAGATCAATAAGATAGGTTATGTCAAATTCAGTACATACATGTCACTGACACACACACAATATCAATCTACTTTTCTTAGCTCGTGATATGTGACCGAAAAGGGTATTCAATGAAACTGAAAAGACACTGAACAAATTTCACTTTTATGCAATGTAAAATTACTTGATAAAAGTCACTGCCACAGTCTTGAGTCAAGCTTGGCGGAAGGTAGAACTCTGAACATCTGAAGGAATAGCAAAATAACTCCAGTAATGGTTACAGAAGTAACTAGATCATACCTACTCCTTACAACAAGTAACTCTGAAAAATGCATGTGTAGCTATCACTAGGCTAAAATCTTCTAGCCTGATTTGGCAGCTCACTTTACACTGAAAATAAACAACTCAAAAGATCCCAGGCCTCTAATTTCTATGGAATTGACCTGAAATGGGAAAATGAGTGAGCAGGAGAATGTTGCTTATTCTGTTTTTTGTTTGTTTTGACAATACTAAATTTACATGTGTCTTCTACCCTGACCTGATCTTTGTTGGGTTGAAGCAATTCTTCTTTTCAGGTCAGTGTAAACACGGTCTGAGTTAGCATTTCCTGCTAGGCTTCCTTTCCAACCTGGTACGCTTCCCTTGCTAGGACTTCCTTCAAGCTGCTGCCTTCAGAGATCACCACAAGTCATGAGTCCTAAGCCATACCTCTGCCCTTGCAGCCTGAGTGGGAACATCACCCTAGCAATCTTGCTCTTCCCATCTACCGTTGTACTTTACCTTGCACCGTGACATACGCTGCACTCTCCACAGACCCTTTTAAGTTGGTGGCTATACATTGGTAAAGTCCTTCGTCCTCCTCTTTTACTCTTTCAATAAACAGCATTCGGCTTCCAGGCCCTAAAATTACTCCTGTGAAATGAAATATTTTGCAATGAGAGGGAGACAGCATATAAACAAAAACAGGTCCTTGTGTAATAATATCTGCTTTATGTGCCTTTCAGAAAAAATCTGAACCACAGACTGAGCAGCACAACGTTATCTGCAGGAAAGCCAAATATACTTGGATGTTTTGGATATTTTTTGGAAAACAGTGTTTACAAAGCACTTGTGTGAATGAAAAAGCTCAGCCCAAGGGAAGGATCTTGGGAGCACTTGGTACTGTATATATTGATTAGCACTCTGATTAGATTTTCATCCACGTGAGGTTTTCAGCGTGTCTCCAGATTTTGGGAAATGGGTGGTCTGATTACTGCACTTATAGGCATAGGTCTGCCCCAGAAGCAGCTCAGGCTAAGAAGAGTTCCAAGCTCCAGCTTCCTGCATACACACTGACCTCATGGGCAGCAGACTCACTCCAAATCTCACTTGTCCATGTGGAATGGAACGATGGGCCCCTTCTCAGAAGGAACCCAGCTAGTGCAAAGTGAGATCCCATGAGGTATACCCTAAAATACAGGAGATACCTGAAGTTTTCAACATTTTGTTTATTTCAGCTAGATCAACCCAGACGCCAGTCCGGGCAATCCTCCAGCAAGCAAGGAAGGGGCAGAGAGCAGACTTGATCTAAGGACTGCCTCTAAGGCACTGTGTAGCCAGGAAATGTGCAGTCAAGTACACTTGTGTGTTTGACTCCATCAGAACTACTGTCTCACCAAAACGTATTCCCACCATCTATTTCAGGCACCTAACTAAAGTGCTCTGACCTATCCTCTAGAGACGTCTTCCTGGCTCCTGGCTTTATGTGTTGCATTATACCCAAGCTAGACACATAACATTCATTTTAGAAGATAGTGTTAATAATGCACATTACAACAATGTCATCACTGTAAACCTTCAGGGAATCTGGCTCTAGATTAAGTTTAGTGCCTGGGCTGCAACTCTACAAAGGCTTATAACTCACTTGGAGTAGTTCTCAATTCTTGCCAGTTGCCTTTATTCTTGCTACAATAATTTCCAATAATGAAGGACAGAGGCAGAAACAAAAACTTTCTAAGATGTTGTTATTGAAGACTACACTTAGGATTCAAGTCCCTATATGTCAAATCTCCTTGAACATTTTTGCTGAGCCTGTAACACTGGTTCATTGAGTGCTTCTGATCCAAAAGTGGATGAATTCCCATGAGAAAAGTTTTGCCTTTTCCCCTGTCAATTATCTCTCCTTGAAATCTCTAAGGAACTATCCCGTGGTTGTGGTGTCAGCAAAAGTGGACATGTAGCCTTAGCTGAGCTTTGAAGCCACATTTCAGACACAGTAAAAATGTCCCAAAGTCTTCCTGTAGCTACAGCATGCCACATGGGAAGCTGTTCCTTTCTGCTGCATGAGACCTGGATCCTTCTGCTGCCAGCAGGCACATTTTGGCTTTGGACACTCCAGATATGGATTTAGTCTGGTGGCTAGGTTGTGAATCAAGAACAGACTCTGCATGCCTGAGCACAGACTTCCCCTGGGACTCCCACATGTCACACAAGCTTGGTTTTCTCCTGCCTGGCTCTACATTGGCCAAGACACCTGATCCTCAGGCTCCCTCTATAGTAAATGAAGAGAAATATATTTCTCTGGAGACAACTCATCTAAGACATAAATTGAGAATTATTTTTTTCCACTGGCTCCATAGAGACCCGTTGCATCCACACCTCTAGCCTAGATGAGGTTTTGGAGTGAGACATAATAACCTGGAGCACCCATGTTGCTGCAGTGCCCAGTCAACGTTCCTTCCTTACATCAGTACCGGTGCCAATGGCTCTGCAAATGGCTACCTAAGGCAGAGGGGTGGATGAAAAGGCTGTAAAAGGTAGGTGAGTACACAGAGATCTCACCTGATTCTTGCTGTATTTCCTCATGATTTTTAAACCAGGATATCTGGGGCTCAGGGATGCCACGAACCTGGCACTCCAACATGGCAGAGCTACTGGTGTTCACTGTCTGATCCGTAAGGTGCCGCAGAAGTGCCGGTGCCTCTTGAGCTACAAGACAAAACAACACCTCCATTTTACATTCTTGTAACTGTGGGGGTTTCATTATTTTCCCTACCGTCATTTTACTGATATTAGAGATTGTTATGACTCTTCTACCAAGTTCATCATTCACAGGTTTTATTTACTGTTCCAGTCTGCCTAAGAACATTTAGTGGGTACAGAGTACTCCTGTTACTCAGCAGGTTATGATGACCAGTGAAGACCAAATGATGACATTGTTTAAAAGATTTCCTCCGTTCCATTACCAACCACATTTGTTTAGTGAAAGCAATGTGTTCAGTTTTACATGATCAGGAGAAACAAACTGTGACACCAAAGTTTTTAACCATTAGCAGGACATCCTTGTAGCAGAGTATCTCTGCATCACTGATAATACCACACGACTGTACACCACAATACCAGTGAGTGTGACTTTCATCATTTACTTACTTTTAAGAGTACAGTTACAAATCATGTTCAGTAGCTCACATCATCTAAACCCAGAAACCATAAGCACAATAGCATTGTGATACATGTCCCAAAGTCTTCATAAATTCTTCCACTTTTGCATTTCACATATTGGGCTGAACTCAGCAAGGCCTGGCCAAACCACACCACAGCCTGCCTGCCAAAACTGCGCTGGTGAGAAATATGTCTGTGGCCCCTGGTATTCCACAGACACTGGAAACCCTGGTGGCAGGGGCCAAAGCTGCGTAGCCACAAACAGGCCACACAGCATAGCAACACCACTCTTGTTTTACTTTTATCTACTGGCATTTGTAGGAACACAGTGTAAGAAAATATTTCCATCACAGTCCGTGACAATGAGCACTGGAAGCGCAACTCATCTGTTCAGCTTCTGCTGAGGGCCTCCCAGAAGGGCATTTCAAAAACACTCTATGAATGTCATGTTAAAGTCAGCCCTGAAAGACGCAGACCGGTTAATCTTTCTCGTTGCTATTTCTACCCTTTGCCATTGCTTCCCCCATTTCATACAGACTCAAGGGCTGCTTTGACAAAAATCAAGATATTCATTACATTTATGCACATTATATGGCAACACCCTTCTATCACATTTGGAGCTCTTGAATCATCCTTTTTGATCCTTTGGTCTCTTTAAAACAGTGATGGAGAATTCAGGGAGCTCCTGAGCAATCTTACAGATGCAGATGCTCTGCAGATTCCCTTAAATTCCCCAGTCTTGCAAGAATGGATTATTTGCAATCTTTCACTTCAAGGACACTGCCAGGATCAGAAGTTACTAACATGGTATAACACACATTACAAAACATAAAACAAACCAAAGCAAAGCAGAAACAAACTCTTTGCAAATATTTTCTTTTAGACCATTTTAGACCAAGTTAAAGTATAATATCAGCTAAATTTATGACATTCTGTGTTTGGAGAATTTGTCTCCGTCCCTTCAGAAAAACTATGAGACATTTCCATCTTCACAATCATTCTGTTAACAGCTGTAAATAAAAAGTCTCCAGAAAAATTAAACATTTATGCACCATCGGCTTATGCAGTTGCATGAACCCTGTAGCACTAAAAGCACTTTTAAAGTAAGCTATCTCTGCTATGCTCTTACCCCTTGAAATTAATTCCATTAATTATGACACCACAACTATCCGTTTGGGCTTTTCTGAGCTGCAAGTCCGTAATTTCCACTGGCAATATTATTTTGTTCACAGTGTAGTAGACAATTTGTTCTGTCTTCCCAAATAGTAATGCTCTTGAGGGAGTCTGTAAAGTAAACTCTTCATCCCAGACCTACACAATATTTGCCTTGCAGCCAAGAAGACTGTTCTCTTCTCATTAATACCTCAGCTCGATTTTTTAACAGTCCTCATTTTCCACAACTCTCTCTGCAAACAGGCACCACCTGATGCACGTCCATATATGCAAGCTGAGAAGAGGTCCTCAGTTCACATTTATCAGCAGGCCCTGGTGGACACCCCAGCCCAGACATCCAAAATGAAGGTGGACAAGATGACACAACAAAAGCAAATCACACATTCTGTGATTTATTTGTTATTAATTTTAATTTGTTTGTAGCCATACACTAAAGATGGGTTTTCATATTAAGAAAGACTTGTTTTGCTTAAAACTTAAGTCACCATTCATATAGTTTCAATATTTTCTCTGCTGCAACAATCTGATTTTTCAAGGACTTGGGTCAACCTGAGGATTATTCTCTTTTGCACATCATCTGTTCTCTCCCATTAATCTTTGCAGGCAAGCCAAGGGGGCCAGTTTCCAAAGTCCTGCTCCACTCACCCTGAAGTCGAGGGGTTGCCCTGGCCACCAGCATGCCCAGTGCAGGGCTCAGCACACGGTGCAGCCCCCAGGCTCCTCCCCAGCCCTCGTGCCTGCCCGCAAATGCTGTCTTGCTAGGCCAAACTCTGCTCTCAGTTACCTCAAGGAACTTCATTGTAGGTAGAGTTTGACTCAGGGGAGCGACAAGGGAGTCACAGAGGGGAGCAGGGGACACTGATGTCCGCCCACTCAGCCGGCCCAGGATGGTAAGGAGGGAAAAATTGTGCTTCCAAAAGCAAACAATGGCAAACAAGGGGAAAACATTACAATTTGTTCACTTTCGGGTTTACTGTTGCATTCCATCCATTTTTTTCCCTTTGTTATATTGTCTGTTCACTTAATTTTATTAATCAGTACAAAAATATAAGTACAAGCTTTAATTTTAACACATTAAAAAAAAAAAAGAAATATAATTCACACCTTTCTCCCTAAATAATATATTACACAACAGAAGGCAGAGAAACGCCCCAAACCGATGAGATTCTCCAGTCATATGAGGACACCAAAAGTGACATCAGTAGTTTTTG
Organism: Merops nubicus; assembly: GCF_000691845.1. Classification (NCBI taxonomy): domain Eukaryota; kingdom Metazoa; phylum Chordata; class Aves; order Coraciiformes; family Meropidae; genus Merops; species Merops nubicus. Next base: position 72,280 of record NW_008602164.1, on the reverse strand, counting down.
TCTGGACACCAAGAACTGCTTTCCTCAAACGTTTCCAGTGAAGTTTCTCTGTGTCTCTCAACGTGGGCAGCCACATAGGGATGTTAGGACATCCTTGCACTGTATGGCCCTCCAAGTGCTGGTCGAGACCAGGCTAGTAGGACGTCCACCCAACAGTGTTCCACATCATTGCAATTCACAACAATTTCACAGAGGAACAGTCTAAACGCCACAACTCTTTTTTTCTCTTTTCTTTTCTTTTCTTTTTTTTATTTGTACCCAAACTCTTATTGCCTGGCAACTAGCTGCTACAAATCATCATGCTCTGTCTGCCAAAGCCATGGAAAATTCATAATGTCCTGTTATCACCGCTCAACTTGCCATCAAATGTCTTCCCACAAAACAGCCTTGTAAAAAAGGGGATTCTGTATTGTAATTCTTCTGAAGACTTGCAAATGCCAAAGAGCATTTGCCCCATTTTTAAGCAGTCACCAATGATTTCACTTGCTTTTTAGGCATGTTTTAGAAAAAAAGAGACCCAGATCCCTTTGCAAGAACACATTGTTTTTTGGAAGCCATCACACTAATAATGAACAAAAGAGCTACTGTATACAAGCAGGCTATAGGTGACATTTCAAAATATAAATGATTATTCTTTTCTTTACTCTGACAACTTCCAGGTTATCAATTGTTTTCTAAGCATTTTAGAGTCCATGAAACTGGCATTATGGGGAAATGCTATTGTTTACCCTTTCACACTTGACAAAAGCAATTCCCACGTGAAAGACAAGTTTAGCCGTGGGACACAGTCTTGATACCTAAAGGAGGAAATAGTCTGGTGAGTTCCCAAGCGCAAGAAACTGTCATGTTGTCACCCTCTATTTTAAAAACACAGCCACTTTGTTCCTTTGCTGTAACTATTTTGGTCACCACAGTCTGTTTAGTTATGGCTTATGTAAATGCTATATAAATGATCAATCATAAATGTAACCAAAAATAATAAAACCTATGTATTGTAAAAAAATAAAGTTATCAGATCTATTAAAAATAGTAACTTCTTCCTTATACAGAATTTATAACACACAGAAACATCTCATAGCAAAATCACGAAGAAGGAAAAAAAAGGGGAAACGCTCACAAGGAAATCTTAGGTTGCCCTTAATTCTCCTTCAGCAGGCTAGTTGATTCTTAATCCCCATAATAAATCCAATTGACATTTGCATACCAAAAGCAACGAATATTTTTAATGGTTTCAGTTTGGAATTTGTATTTTTAAAAACGTATTAAACAACTCTCTGTGCTGGCTGCAACCTTGTCAGTTGGGTTAGCATAATATTTCCCATTTAATAAAATAATTACAACATTAGAAATACCTGAATCTTCAGGCCAGGAGCAATACTCACACTTTTATCAGTAGTTTTTTACATTAGTGCAGAGCTGACTTTAAAAATTGACCAACACAGCAACTGGAAGTCTACCTGGATTTATTTGGAGAAACACGGTTCACGTCTGTCAGTTTTAAAATCATAATTATTGTAAATTATATGCTAGGTCTGTGCATTATAACAACATTTTTATTTCTTCCCTGCATACTTCTTTTAGAAGGTATTTTTTAAGATTAATGTACTTTAGTGTAGAAAATAATTTCAAATAAATAAGCATTAGAACTTGCTCAGCAGGTAATATTTATAAGTCCATCAAGATCAGATTAAAATAAAAAATATATAGTCCAGTCAATTTCAAACTGAATTGTGCTCACTCCGCACATTCAAATTAACTTATTAAATGTCCATTGTTGACTGAAAACAGCAGTTTTTAAAGTTAATCAGTTTATTCAGCTTTGACACTTTTGATGAGGCCGATATCAAAGTGGAAGAAAAGATTGATCCAAAGTTTTCCTTATCGGTCAGTAGGAGACAGCAAGAGAAAAAATAACATGCAAAATGTAGCACAGGGGATCTTCCAAACCCCAGCTTCCACGTGCCTTGTCAAAGCAGAAAACACCCGTCTGAACTCAACCGGAAGCTCACGCGTTACGATTTTGTTTGCTATTCCTCCTATGTCCAACCCGTGGGGGAATGTGCACCACCTCAGGGCCTGAAAAGTAGCAACAGTAATAAAAAATCAAGATGATATGAGACACCTGTTACTGTTTAATGAGTCCTTTAATGTTTTACATTGCTTTGTGTTGTACAATCATTCCTTGTGCTTTTAGATTTGAGGATCCGAGAGTAAACAGCCTTTTTGTTGCAGTGCTCACCTCTGATTGTAACGTCTTTCTTTTGAAGCACTTCTTTCCCCGTGTATATGTTCCTTGCTCGGCAGGCATAGGTGCCCGAGTGTGCCAGGGAAACGTTCTTGATGGTCAGAGTGAGGGTGATGGAGTACTCCCTGTTGAGAGACCTTCTTGCTCTCGTTTGATTGTTGACCGTCCTCGGTAAAATCCAGGCGATGTCTTTGTACAGGAATTTGTTGGCCGAACAGGACAAGATCAAATTCTCTCCTTCAATGGGCATTTTTTCCAAACTAATATGGAATCCACTTGGTACGTCTGTCAAAAATTAAGAACACTTTTTAGTTTATATAAAATGAATGAGCCAAAATTAACACGGCATATATTTTCCCCTTTATCAGGAAGCCTTTGAACTAGTCAATGTTTGCTGAAGTCTCTAATCTTCCCTTTCATATGCTAGGCTCCAGCTATCCTTTTAATATGTCTTGGAGCCACTAGACACTTGGGCCCAGACATCAGCTGGTGTAAACTGAAGTCACTCTTGGAAGTAATGAGTTTGTATAAATGTTATGCCAAGTTAAGACAGATTGGAGTGAGGTACCAAAAGCAGAATTATTTGACAGCACAGTGGGACTTTGAAAAAGGAGGAAAGTTCTGATCTCAGCTCCAGCTTCTGAACTGCATGAGAGAAAATGAATCTCAAGAGGACAGTAGGAAAATACTGCAGTTTATCATGCTTGGTTATGTTTTCTTGTTATCCATAAATCTGCAGAGAAATTATGTCTATTTCTTAAAAATGCTTCAAATCCTGGTAAATTACTGAATCTGTGATTAAACTCCTGAGATTTCCCTTCTAACATTATTTACTCTCCATGCATTTAAAGCATCAGCCACTCAAGAGGAAAGCAGAAACACTCTCTGGCCTGGGTGGCTGGCTGTGTGCAGGCAGCACTAGGATGAAGATCGCTCCACTCAGGCTGCTTGGCATTAAACACTGCTGAACAAGTTTTCCACCCAAGAGAAATCAAGGGTCATTGCACTAACCATTTACTAAGTGTAACTTGAGTTTTCACAAGGATTTTTCATAGCAGGTAGTTTGGGCAGGAATAATTTAGCCAACAATGTAAAAAGTCCTACTTGAAGAAGTCACGTTTGCTGTTCATTGTAACATTCCTGCAGCTTCCTCCACCTGTGGAGCGATGCAGACCCATGGCAGTGCTGACTGCTTCCAAGCTATACTCCACCTGGGGCTCATCTCTCCAGTGAGGGAGAGTTACACCACTGACCTTAGTAAAAGCAGAAGCAAGTTCCTGAGAGAAAATACTTTCAGGTTTTACTCCTAGAGTGCAACCTCTCTTGGTTTATTTATAGCCTATGTCTGATAAAGTAATTTCCTTCTCCTTGGTCAAGTGACATTGACTTTGGCCATTTCCATTTGTTCTTTCACTGTGAATTGCTATGGCACTTGGCTGTGAACTCAACTCAAAATCCTAAGAATAATTTCATGGTCTTTCATAAGGGAGGCTTATGCCTTCTTTTCTTGTCTCTTAGAGCATGAACAACCCAACGCTAACTTTCATTCAGTTCCATGTTTATCAATGTTGCCCTGGGTTTAACATCACATTAACAGGGGCGGGTAAAGAGTAGATCTCCCGTGAATAATGTCCCACATCTTCTTTCAGTAACTTCTTTAATTGATTCACCAATCCATCAGCAAGCTTCTCCCTAAATCCCTGCAAAACAAACTGAGCTGCCTTGCCACCCCAGAGGGACCATGAATATGACCTGCTCACTGCTGACTTCCAAAGTTCTGCCTGTTGAAAATCTGGAATCAGTTGGTTCCCCTAATATCCTCCTTTCCATACTTAGCCCTGAATGTTAGACACAGTGTAAAGGAGCTCCTCTAAGACCTGGATTGAAATCTCCTCTGACTGTAGATGCTTTCCAGGGAGAGGACTGATTTCTGTTGGTTGAACTCATCATGTCCTTGCAGTGGGAGAAAAGCGTGTGCCTGTCATCAGCTGGAGTTCAGGTGTGCAGTCCAAAGATCAGCCAAATGGAGTCAGTGACACTGAGACATTAGACCGGATGTTAAAGCTTGTGTGTTGGCTTGTTCCTCTTACATCTCACTGGGATCTCCTTTTTTGCTCTCTCCAGCAAGCAAAACTGTGACAAAACCTTTAAGTTTAGTGAACTCATCTGTGAGTGACTACCATCAGCATCCTTTTTGGTATATAAGAGAGCATGGTGCCAGATTCTGATCTCAGTGAAGAATATCTCAACTGGAAGTGCTACCAAGATGAAGCCTTTCCTTACACATTTAGCCTAAGCCATCAAAATGTAGACATCTACTTGTATATAGTTGTTTTCTGTATGGGCAGCAGTTTACAGCCCTTGGAGTGACACAGGCGTCTACAGAGCAACCCATTGCCTGAAGATGAGTCAAATTCCAGAGATCTTGATCCCTCACACTTAATTATGAAGAGATCTTACCTGACTAGATTAGGCTTAGGAATGTAACTTTAAAGCTGAAATTAAATGTATTGAATCCTATGCTTGATTTAGTTAAAAAGCAATGAATTCAGACACACTTGAAACCAGTCAAGGGTCCAAAGTTTTGATTGTAGGTAAGTATTTGGAGGAAAGAAATTGCTGCATATTATTCACAGGGCATCTCAAATCGTTCTGATATGTGTTAGGAAAGCCAGGGTATGGGCCAGAAATACTGGTAATTTTTGCCTTTTGCAGATGGCAGTACTCAGTAAAAGCTAGGAAGAGCCAAGCAAAACTCTTAAGATGAAACTAAAGATCCCCTGGGACTGAGGCGAATGAACTATTTTTAACGTAAAAGGATAGCGTGCCAACAGAATAATATAGTTGCAACTACTTCCATGTTGTCAGGTCTGGAGCTCTTCCTAGATGTGTATTCTGTGAAGAAAGGCTATTTTTCTGAATAAACCCAGGGACAAAAGCAAAATGCACAGGATTCCAAGAGAATAATTTGTTTAAAGGTTATGAGCCCCCTAATATATGACACCTCTCACCAATTGTTAAAGGCTCAGGCTAGCTAAATAACATGGCTGGGAATAATGTAAAAGGGTTCTATTTACTTTAGTGATTTGAAGCTTCCTGTGGAAATAGCTCCCAGGTTTCCTGATGGAAGATTTTGTTTATCTTTGCCAAGCACCATCAGGAATCTCAAAATAAAATGCGCTTAGTGACATTGGGAAACCAGGGAGATAAGGCAGAGCTGTTCCTGTTTCACCCTCTGTAATTGCAAACACACCCATGGCCCTGCTTTGTGCCAGCAAAACAGCCAAAAATCTAGGGAAAGGGGCAGGCTGAAGGGGAGGGGGCTACCACAGTTAAATTTGGCATAAAGGTGTTGTTACAGAGACTGTTTCCATATAAGCAAGCAGAACTTACAGAAATCACCTTTCTACATCGCTTTTATACAAGGCTCACAGCTACTTTTGTGCCTTGAACTACAATTTACTTGTAGAAACAAGTTAGTGTGAAAATATCCCAAAAAAGCCCTTCGTCTGACAGAGGCCGCAGGAAAGGAAGGCTACTCCAGAGTCCATGGACTACATGTCCTACACCCTCAGACACAGTGTATAAAATTATACCACTCTCAAACCTCCCAGAAACACATATGCACACTGCACTTCAAGCCCAGAAATACTGACATTTACAATAACTTAAAAGAGGGTTTGTTCTCACTGGGTCCTCTCTGCTATACCTTCTTCCACTTATTTCCTCACATCTAATTTTCTCTGAAGGCATGGAACATGCCACCACCAAATTAGGGTTGCTGGGACAAGCTCTGTCTTTCCACCATCCTCCCAACAGTTTCTGGCTATAGTAAAGAGACTCCTCACACCACCATGTGCTCCATCAGAGCACAAGCATTTTCTCATCCAGGTAAAGGCCTGAAAGAGATTGCCTCCACAGAAAGGTGTTCTTCCTGTGGAGGACAGACTTTGCCTCCATCTGCTCTTTGGAAAGCCTTCTGGCTTGTGCCTTCCACACAATGCAGCAGCTCCTCTTCCTACAAGTGATCACCTTCTGCTTAGACACTTCTCTTACTTTTAGACACTCTTGTGTGGTTCAGGCTGTCTTCATATGGCACCAGCAGACTCAACAGCATGAGATAAATCAGCCCCAAGCTGCCAAACAAGACCTGAAGTATTGGTTTTGGACTCATCAGAGGAAACACTTTGCAGTGTTGTGTTCACATCCATCAGCTTTTTTTTTTTTTTTTATTATTCCCCCAGTGTGTTTTTCAGCAAATGCTGGATGTGCTCGGTTCATTGATGTGAAACACAGGCTGCTACCCAGTCACAGCAGTTTGGTCTCAGCCTGATGGAGGAGAGCCATGATTACACCCTGCAAGCCCAACAGATGCACTATGTGCATAAAACAGAAGGCTGAGCCTAATGATTTTTGTAAGGACAAAACAGCAGCATTGTTTAAAACTGCCTTTAATCAGTGCAGCTAAGCGTCAGCAGATGATCAGGACTTTCCATGTCACGCAATTGAAGCGCTCGGCTCCAGGAACTCAAAGGACAAATACATATCAACCTCACCACCTTATATAAAAAGTTTGCCACCAGTCAAGATATTAAGAATTTCCAAGCCATAATAAAGTTGCCACTCCTCTTTCTGAACACCAGCCAATACAAGAGTCTTCAAAGGAAAGTCATAATATTCTGCATGTTCTCATGCAAGCCTTGGTATCAAGGAGAAGGATTTCCTTCTGTTCCTGGTCAGGATCTAAGAATGTGGCATCTAAGTTGGGAAACTAACTCCTTTATGTCACTGCACTGAAATATCTGAAACCCCTTTCAAAACTTTGAAACTTTTGGATACAGCAAATGAGTCTCATCAAAATACAGCTTCATCTGTCTTCAGGATCTTCTGTGTGGTACTCTAAAGACTGAGGACTACGAGCTCAGGAAGGTCAAATTCAGCTTCTTGCACATTAAAAGAGCAGCAGTCTCAGTGAGTGACTCTCAGTGGCTGCTCAAAGTTACATGTGAAGTCCTCACATAAAGATGAGAACACGGCACCTTTGGCACATTAATTTATGAAAAACTGCGTGTCACTGTTTAGCTTTCTGTCCAAACAGACAAAATGTAAGGATAGAGATGAAAGCAAAACGGTGATTTGAGAATGGGAACATCAATCATCTTCAAGATAGCATATGTTCTTGTCACTTACATTAACAGAACGTGGATATATTCTTCTTGTTTCTGTTTTTTAACAAACAACCTGCCTGTGTGTCAGTTATCTGTTCATACTTCTCATGCTTGTTACTAAATTTTATATTTATAGATAATTTACACTTTCTAAATGTGGAAATATATTATGCTGTGAAGCTTTAACAGCTGTAGACACCCACGAGCAAGGTCTGCATGGAGAAACCATACGTGGTGGATACTGCAAAAAGAAATGATGAGTGCTAGTAGTGGCTGACTCTCTTCAGGGGCACTGAGGTGCCCATTTGCTGGCCTGACAGGGTCACAAGAGGTATGCTGTCTTGTAGGAGCTAAAGTCCGAGATGTTGCTGAGAGGCTGTCACAACCTGCCAAGAGCACAGACCATTATCCACTGCTACTATTTCATGTGGGTACGAATGACAGGCAAGCTGGAACCTGGGCAGAATGAAGGAAGACTGCAAAGCCCTAGGGATGCAAGCAAAAAGTATTGATGCCCAAGTTAGCTTTTATTCCATTTTACCAGTTAGAAGAAAGGGTACAGCCAGAAATAGATGTACAATGTCAATCAAATTCTGTTGCTTTTGTGAGAGTTTTGACTTTGATGACAATGGGACATTCTTCAATGTCTATAACCTGTTAGGGAGGATTGAGGTCCACCTGTTTAGAAGAGGCAAGGGAATCTTTGGCATCAGGCAGGCCAACCTGTTGAGGTGGGCTTTAAAATGAAGGACTCAGAGGGTGGGGTCCAAAATGGCAACACACGCCATTGCAACCAACTGGGGAATAAACCAGGCCAACCAAAGCAATTTCAAATGCTCCTTAACTGCCAATCCCAAGATGAGAACCAGAAGACCAACCACCTCAAGTGTATAAATATCAATACACAGTCTGGGGAAACAAACAGTAGGAACTGGAGCTCTGTGCCCAGTCAGAAAGTTATAATATCATAGGACTAACCAAAACACGATGGAATAACTCACATGACCAGAAGATCACAATGGTTCTTTATAGGCTGTTCTGTAAAGACAGGCAGCAAAGAAGAGGAGGAGAAATTGTGCTCTTTGTTAAGGAGAACCTTGAATATATAGAAATCAACTATGGCAATTGTTGAAGCCCTGTTGAATGCCTCTGGGTCAAGATCAGAGAGGTCATCTCCAAGGGGGATCTTAGAGTAGGCATCTGCTACTGACTTCCAAACCAAGATAATAAGGCAAATGAAGCAATATCCGCGTCACTTAAGCTTCAGGGCAATAGAACCTGGTTCTTCTGGGTGACTTCAGCTACACAGACATGGGAAGAACAATACAGCAGCTCACAGGACATCCACCAAGTTTCTGGAATGTGTGGAGGACAGCTTCCTCATACAAAGGTTAGATGTGCCATCCAGGAATGAGACACTGCTGGCCGTGTTACAAAACAAGAAAACCTGCTTTGCAGTATCTGTTAGTCACAGCGTTCGCTGCAGCGATCGTCACCAGAGGGTAGTGGTAAATAGCTCCTTCTCAAGCTGCCAGCTTGTTACAAGTGATCCATATTGGGCCCAATGACTTTTAATATCTCCAGGAGTTATCTGAATGATGGGATCAAGTGTACCCTGGCGAAGTTTGCTGATGATGATTGAGCAGAGAAGTGGACACTTCAGAAGGGAGAGCTGGAGTAGGCTGGAAGACTGAGCTAACAAGAATCTTATGAAGGTTCAAACAACAAAGACAACTTAAGGTCTTGCACATGTGAAAACATAATTCACGTGTGCAGCACAGGCTGGGATCTACCTGGCTGGGGTGAAATTCTATGGAAAGGGACCTGGAGGTCCTGGTGGGCAACAGCCCTAACACAAGTGAACAGTGTGCTGCTGTGGCACAGAAACCAACAGGATGCTGGGTTGCATCGACAAGGACTTCACCAGCAGAGATAAAGAACTCATTATCCTTCCCTATGTAGCTCTTGTCAGGCCACACCTGGAATACTGTGTTCAGTTTTGGTCCCCACTATACAAAAAAGATGTGGACAGGCTGGAGAGGGTCTAGAGTAGGGCCACAAAGATGATCAAAAGACAAGGAAGCCTGCCATATGAGGAAAGACAGAGAATTTGGTTGGTTCAGTCTTGAGAAAAGAAGGCTTAGGGGAGACCTTATTGCCATGTTCCAGTACTTAAAGAATGACTACAAAGAAGATGGAGACTCCCTTTTTACAAGGACTTACATGGAAAAGACAAGGGGTAATGGCTACAACTTACTCCTGAGGATTTTCTGATTGGATGCAAGAGGAAAATTTTTCACAAAGAGAACAATCAGCCATTGGAATAATCTCCCCAGGGAAGTGGTGGAGTCCCCAGTACTGGACACTTTTAAGATTCAGCTGGATAGGGTGCTGAGCCATCTTGTCTAGACCATGCTTTGACCAAGAAAGGTTGGGCCAGATGGTCCTTGAGGTCTCTTCCAACCTGGTGTTCTGTGATCCTATGATTCTATTACAGCTCACCAGAATATTGAAAAAATATAAATATTGGTCCACAAAATCAGAAGGGAGGACTTTTTTCAGAGGAGTGTTCTCCCTTTTTTTTTAGCCATATCTAGTAAATATGTGTTGACTCTCTTTTGATATCACTCAGAACAGTTACAGAATGAGTTTCACTAAAACCACTGATCAGAATGAAAAGCAAGAGATTAACAACAAAAAACAGGTGAGAGAAAGCAAAAATTAGAAACAATACATTAAAATTCTTCTCCCCTTCCAGCTTCAAGATTATGATTTTGGGATTGAAGTATCAGAATATTTTAACTTTTGTCTTTCCCCATATTTCAGGATTAATTACATTTCTTTAATGACCTATTCTAAAAGCTGTCACCAGTCTAAGCACTCTGTGAACTAACAATTTGTAAACAAAAACAAAATAAAATCTTTCACGAGAAAAGAAATCCTTTGTAATGGGACACACAGACATTATGTTGCTAAATCATGCAGTATTTATCCTCAAAAACTCATTGTGGTTTTTTTTTTTTCCCTATAATTTCTGAAGTAAAACTTTTAAAGAAATTGTTTCTAAACCTGAAAAAATCTAAACACAGCTAGCAATGGAAAAATTACTGGAAGCATACTTGTATGTGCAGCCAACAAAATGAGTCTTTTCAGTGCCACGGACATCCAAGGTCGTCTTTCTCAGAAGAGGAACAAAACTCTGTGGTTCTGCCTCTTTTCTACCTACAAGCTGCCACTGTTGCTGAGAGCTGTGAGGGGCTGCCCAGGCGCCCCAGGCATCTCTTGCTGGCAGATACTAGCACAGCTCTGGACACTGCATTGTGAGACCTCCTGTTTGGCAGCAGGATGAGGCTGTAGACACTATCAGGGTTGCACATGAAGCTGGCTTACTGATGTATGAAAATATTCACGTACAGCTCATATATGGAACGACTGAAGAGACTAGGTGATTTAAAAGGGGGGATTACAGATTGCTGTATTTGTGAGCAATGTGTCAAGTATAATACTTGATGGAGGGATGACTCATTCACCAAATTTGGTGTGCTTCTTAGAAATCCAGGCCAGCTTCTGTGAAAAACCCTTCCAGGATCACCCAAAAGCATGGTAGGAGTTTACAGGTGCACATGTTACAACACTTCTCAAACCTGTATATGAAACAGCCACAACAGCCTAACACTTATAATCCCAGCACCAGGAAACATATTTGGCTTTAGTGGGCGATAGATCTTACCTGTTACAATAAAGCTGACATTTCTTTCAGCTTTTCCCACTTTATTGGTTGCCACACAGCTGTAGATTCCAGAAGATTTCGCCTCAGCTACAACGAGCGTGCTAGCAGTCTGCAAAAGAAAGAAGAGGTTTAGCTCTCATTGTCTCAGGAACTTGCTTAAAACTTCCTTTCTCTTTTTACTAAGTCATTGTGTACAGTGCCGTGATCCATCTCTCCACCCATTCAGTGATGGGCACCATTGGGGCTATTTAAAGGAGATGTCACTGTATACAACATGGAAAGGGTGGAAAAATAACAGGAAACAAGCTCTTTGAGTGACCTTTATACTATCAGAGCTATCATAACCAAAAATCTTTGAACGTGTCTTTCAGATTTATTCATCTCTTATGGCTGATGTAATGACAAGCTACGAGACATGAAGTGTGACACAACATGGCACACCTGAGGGGATTAGCAGTCTGTAGGAGAGCCAGACTGCAAAGGGAATAGGTGAGGTGTGCCTCAGACACTTGGATAATGCTGGGAAACTGCATCTCTGTACAACACTAAATGCATGTGATTTCTCTTTCACTTTCTCACATACGTGTCATGTGAAAAAGGACAGGAGCAAAAGAGATGTTTACTCATACTCTTTTGGACTATTTCCTCTTTGTGGACTTAATATTTCCATTATCAAATAATAATATGTTACTTTTCTTTACATTATATTCTATCACCATGTCAAGAAGCTCAGCGCATTAATTATTTTCACAAAGTGACATGACTTGCAAGACAGACCTTGGAAGGCCAGGCACCAACAACATCTGACGTGCCTTTAGAAAAATAAAAACCATCATAATAATAGTAAGAGTTGCACACCTTCATAGTGATGGAAAGCCATGGTCTAATGGCTTGGGCACTAAAAAAGAGAAGGAAGGAAGAAACCACCGAGGCGTCATTCGGATGACAGAGCTGACAACGGAGCATGCACATGGAGCTCAGCAGTAGGACATGCTCTTAGATACAACTTGGTGGCTTTATTTTCTGTTTGTCTGTCTCTGTTTTACTTCTTTTTTCAAACATGTTTTGGCGAGAGTTACAGGCAGAGCTGGGACAGTGACAAAAGGAAATTGTATGGCCACAGAATCCCGTCTGTTTGGATTTATTTGGCTTTTCTAAAAAAGCTTCAAATTTATTTTTGTGCAATTAATACATTCTTTTAAGTCTGCCTGATTGCTGAAGTACAGAGAAAAGCCCAAGAGAGTGAGTCAGTAATAAATAAGGGCTAGTTATCTACGTTTCTACATAAACACTGGCTGAACACTTGCACTGTTTCTATACCTCCTACTTAGAGACCTCATGGCTCTCCGCAAACTCCTTGTTGAACCCCCAAATAATACAGATCTTCTGGTTTCCCAGAACATTCTTTAGCAGAAAAAGTCTATTACTTTTCCTGCTACTCAAGCAAACACAGTGGATTCGAGCGATTTGATTTTGGCTTATTTGTTTTAGAAAACCACCTTACAGCAAATTCAAGAATACAAGTGACGCTAACAGCACCTCTACCTTGTTAAGCTGTCTCAGTGGTCTGCTACCTGTCTGCTAACAAATTACATCTCATTTCTAGCTAGAATTTTTCTGACCTTCCTTTGTAGCTCTTTCGTGAGATGAAAGAGGCTCAATAATACCAGATAGGTAATTACAGCCCTTAAAAAAAATCATCCTGTTTTGCTAAATTCAGTAGACTGACCTCTACAATTTCCTAATTATAAAGTGTGGGTCCAGCCCTGTCTATATTTTGTCATTCTCTTTGAATTCCTTCCAGTTTTTAAACATAATTTTGTAAAGTGTGGACACAGGGCTCAACACCAGGATTCCTGCAGCTGTTTCAGCAACACTAACTCAGAATAGAAGGGGGTCCCATAACATCTGCCAGAGTGCTAACATGGGTGGTTAAACACTGCTTCTTCCACGCCAGGCTTTCCACCACAAAATTTGCATTTTTTGTTTTAGTTGCTGTTACCTCACAGCAACTTTGCCCAGGTAGGAACAGTGACATAAAATACACAGTAGATAAGAATTAAGCTCTAACTCTCTGACTCCAGGACACTTGTCCTACAATATCCAGAACTAGAGCATTTTTGAGCCGAAAAAAATACATGTCAATTATTCCTCACACAATTACTCCAATGGTTCATTAAGTTTTTGGTAGCATCAAACTGTATTTTGTCCTGACATTATCATGTTTGTAATGAAAAATTGTGTACCCTATGTGAGTTTTACTGCTCCAGCCCACTACAATGTGATTAGTGCTGTTATTACACTGAGGATGGTGCATACACTAGAGGTAGTATGACTGCAGTTACCAACCAGAGTGCTTGCAGATTATGATTTTTCTTGACTATTAAATGGACCTAGAGAACATTCCTCAGCATGGAAATTCAGTGATTTAAACTGCTAGTTTTTCCATAGCATTATTTTGGTTTTGACCAACTTGCACTGTCCCAAATACTATTCCAGCATGAGACAAGGATCACTTTCAACAGGGAACTTCCATACAACCAATCTCTTGGAGAGCAAGGGAGATCAATGTTATGAGCACAGGCCTTAATGTCAGAGAGCAGTCATTGGTATGTTTACTTGACTAGGGCAGAGAAAGCCACAGTGTCCAGGAAAAAGCAAGACTGACATTGCAATAGAACAGAATATTTTAGAGACAAGATGTCTCTGCTTAAGTCTTTCAGCTTATAAATTAGTCATAAGGATAAGATAACATCTCTTTAAACAGTTTGTGAGCCCTCCAGTGGTGCAGTCTGTGTTCTGCATTGTGTTGTGGATGTCAGCCAAAACCCACCAGAGCAGCAGTTTGTACAAAACTAAATCTGGCATATTGTTGTTTTTTGAGTAATTATGGCTGTTTGAGATGCATGGCTCCTCTATGCAGCTATTGCTGCAAAAGGAGCAAGAAAGAAAGTTCTTGCAGTCTTGTATCATCTGCCTTCACAACAGAAAGTTTCAGGCCTTGGATTTGCAACCACTTTATATAAAGTATGAGGAGAAAAAAGAATGCAAAGCAATTGGCATGATTGCTGTGCTTGGAGCCAGGGTGGGCTGATCTTTCCCATGGAGTGTCTCCTTGAATTTATCTTGTCTCAAAGTAGCTTAAAGGATTCCCACTGCTCCAGCTGATGGCAGAGAAGCAAGAGGAGGTTTCAGAAAATGGTTGGCAGAAGGCTTTGGCAGACACCAGTATAAAGATGGGTCATTCAGAGATTGCTGTCCTACCTTCTTGAAACAGCCTGTACCTTTAAAAAGCAATATCCTGCCCTTTCAACACTGAGTGGGTTAATGCAAGTCTGTCAAATATTGTTGATTCACTCCTAGTTATGCTTTTAAGAAGATGTATTTGTTGGGAAAAAAAAAAAAAAAAGAAAGCAAAATATGTTCTCCTCACCTCCTTGGATTTATCTTTGGATAAAGGGATATTACTGAGGAAGACACATATTGAAATATTGGACCATGTCATTGGATTGGTCTGGTTATGCCAAAGACATATGAACTGCATGCCTCACATGTTGGCAAGGAGCATCAGTGCAAAACATCTGGACAACACACTTCACCTTCAGGACCTCCACAGAAGGAACACCAAAATATCTTCAATAGCAGGACATTAATATGTGCAGGTGAGCACCTTCCAATCCCCTGGGGTCAGATGGGCATGTCACTGCTGCTTAGCAAGTAGAGCTGTGGTTTCCTCCTGCATGTTGTGTTGTCCTACTCAGGCAGGCCATGAGACTGAAGGGAGCCAGCTGACTCACAGGGAGATCATGCTACAGCCAGCTATGGCACAGGCACCCCTGCCCTCCTCCCCAGGGCCATGGGCAGAGTGAGGCAGCACTGATTCGTGTCTCCCTTGTGCACCAAGGGAGGGGATCAATGGCAGGAGCTGGAGGGAGCTGCAGCTTGGCAGAGACAGGTGCCAAGTTTTGCTGGTTTTAATCTCACCAAGGGCTTGGCTCAGCTGGCACTTGTCAGTGATCTACTTAAAAGTGTTGACAGTGATTCTAGTAGCACTCAGGAAAGCCCCAAGAGAAGTTACAATGTGCTGAAAGAGAGACAAGCTACATTCCCACTGCTATCTTTAGCCTGGCTTGTAGGCAGATCAGCCTGTCTGTCTGTCCATCTGCCTGCCAGCTTGTCCATCTCCCTTCCAGTATACTCTTCTCCCCCACATGCTCAGTAATTTTTTAACCCATTGCCCAGTTTCAACCAGAACTGACAGACAACTCATAGTTCATAAGATCCCATGTATTTAATGAAAACCAGCTGTTGGGTAGAGAAGGAAGATCAAGATGAGCGTTGTAGTGAGTTGAACAGCTTTCTCTCCTGCTTTGGGTCCCAGGTGGCCAGTCAGCACAGATGTACTGGCCAGACAGCTGACGTGTAGCGACCGAGAACAGACATAACACATGCTTCATCCTCTTATCAGTAGCAAGGGGACACGGAAGAGAGCTAGATGCTTAGGGCCTGGCATAGAAGATGCAAGAGAGATGGCCCATCCTATTTTGCATGGTCACACCTTATCAGTCACGTCCAAGAAAGATGGACCCTTCTAACTATCTAGCACTCCACCTTTATGTTGGATGGTCACGGCTTTTAATACTACTCACAGTTAGCATGTGTCAGGTTGACCCATCATTGCCAGCCAAACCAGAGATGGACGAAGGCAAGCCTAGGTTTGGTCTTGCAAAATCCTGTTACAGGGCCATTACTTTCTATTTTTCCTGAAGTCAAGTGGCTTTGTCACTCATGGGGGATGGGACCACTGAAAATTTGTGTCAGTAAGGTATTTATGCAGTGGAAAACGAGGGCATACATAGATATATTTATACATACACATACACATATGGATGATAAACCACTTCTTCATGCTTTACAGAGCCAGCTTTCATGGTACCTCTTATTGTTAGTGGGGCCCCAATATTTGCTAGCAGCAGAGGGATTGGGCAGTCCCTTCTGTTCTCTTTCAGGTTCTCAGGGATGTGGGTCTAGTAGGTTATTTCCCAAAAATAAGGCTATTTTGTCCCACTTCCTTCAACTTTTCCCTGTACTCAACTGCCCTCCTGTCTGCTGTCTCCTTCCCTTAGATTTATCAACCTTTCTTCTTGGCCAACACTTTCCACTCTGTCTCATCTGAACTCGCCTTCTTAATGCTCTTCGGCACGTTCTCCACGCCCAGAATCTTTGTCCACCTCTCCTGCAGCTCCCTGTCCCTTGTACAAGGAGTACTGATGCCTTCTTTCAAACCTGTTGGTAAACCAGAGCGTGCCTGCACACACAGGAGAGAACACATGCCTGATATAGATGCACTGATACCACTGAATGCACCAGCTCTTTGTACTTCACTGTTGCACGTCATTCACAGATTGACATTTTAATGAACACTGATCATGCTAATAATAACAATAAACAGTATTATTCCTGAGTTATACACAGCAGTTAGCATCAACTGGGAACATTGAGAAGTGATGTGTTTTAGCAGCTGAATGACAGCAGAGTCTCCGTGATCTGTTTACATGATAAGCCTAAGAATAGCCTAGCTTTATAGGAAGTCACTGAAATGTCCAACAAACTGAGAATGAAAACTTTGGGTGGGGGAATGAAATCACTTCAAGAGCTGTCTTATGATTAAGTATTATGGCTTATATTACAAAGTTCTTCCATTATACCACTCAAGTTTCTCAATGTCCGTTTAGAGAGTCTTCAACGGAAATGTTACTAAAACTGTTGTTGTCACGGTTTCTCTGGAACCAAAAGAATAATGTAGCATAGGCTTCCTGCATCATTTTAACTGTACAGACACAGGGTTTGAGATTTTTCTAACTCAAAAAATATATTCATTACTACCTGGATAACTACAGACAAACAAGCAACCCACCAACCTACCAGAGCGAAAAGCCAAACTGAAGGGGCTCGGATGTTCCACACACAGGAAACAGGTGGAACTGGGACAATGTTTTTAAGAAAAGTGGAAACATTTACCCTCATTTCTGAAAGAAACCTTTTGACCATTCCTTGTTCATCTCTTCCCTTGATTACAATATTCTCATCCTGTGGTCACCCTCATTTCTCCTTTCATGCTAACCCAAATGTGCAACTTTTTGAGTTTCTTCATCCATTTCCTACTGCTTTGTCTCCTACATTTTTGCTGTTTCCATTGAGCTTTGAGGTTGCTTTTACCATGCTTGCTACAGTTGGATGTGGAAGTAGGGTAGACACGGTTTAGATAGCAGGACTCCATTGATGTGGAAGTGCCTCAGAGAGCTGTTCACAGCTGTTTGCAGTAGCAGAACTGCTCACTGTAGCAGTCCATCAGAGCCAGACACTGTGATGATGTGCTGCATTCAGTGAGCTCAGTGCTATTAACAGTCTAACAATATCTCAGCAGATGAGGAAGAGTTTTGTCTGAACTGTGTCCCTTTGAGTTTACTCTGGGAGACCAAGAATGACTCTTGGACTGCAAAGAATGAAAAGCTATATAGACTCCCATGGAAAAAAAAATATAAAAAAAACCCTGGATGCTCTAAAGCATTTGTGTTTGCACAAATCATGCAACTCACAGCTTGGCCAAGAACCTAGGCTTAAAGAGCATTTTTTACTTACAATAGCAATCCAGCTGTGCTTGAAAAGCAATGAAGGAACAGCAGAAATTAAGAAACCTTAGATAAGCTGAGTAAAGAGATTGTTTCACTCACCTCCCCTTCCCTGCAGGGATGAGGAGGAATAAAGCAGTGCAAGGTAGACCTTTCTTAGTTGAGTTAAACAGCATGAGCACAAGGAATACCAAGGAGAACCATCATTTTTCACTGCAAAAGTTTCCATGTAACACATGCAGAGACCATTCCTTGGTTCATTTCTGGGCATATATTTAAAAAAGGGCTGCTTGCCAAAGACTTCAAACAAAATCTGCATTTCTGCTGCAAGGACCCATTATTAACATCTTCCTCCAGGGAGGAATTTATTTGCTGCTGACTGGAAGTTGCTTTTACATTTCAGCCACTCCTATTCCGCTGTCTCCAAAACTCATGGCACACAAGGAGACTGACATCTGGTTGTTAGATAGCTCTTTCTGCACCCTGTGAGCAGGTAGGACTTCACTCATAGCATGGCTAGGTGCCTTCTGGAAAATAACTGGTTCTTATCATCTTTTGTTCATCATTCCGCCTTTGGAATAGACCGTGTCAGCCTGTGCCTGAAATTATTTCCCTTTCCTCCTTCAAATCCCTCTTTATGTCTCATTTTTCATGTGCTTTTCTACGATACTCTCCCCTAGGAAGCTGTTTGATCCCAAAGATCTTTGCCTTGATCTTTATTGAGGTGGCCAGCTAAATAGAGCAAATGCCTCACTGGGATCCAGCCTGTTCCCATGTGCTGGAACAGCACCATGAACACCTGTGGTACTTTCTAAATAGCACAACAGCAGGAGAAAAGTCCCAGGCCTGATTCTTGGCTGCACACAAAGCTCTATTTATTCTGCAGTGTGTGAAAGGGCCCTAACATGAGAATAATTACAGTTTATACCCATTTTCATATGCAGAAGACTGAAGGCAGACATCAAGAGACTCTACCTCCAGTACCCTTAGAATTACAAAAAGCCTTTCAGTGTCCTTAGGAAAGACAGGCATAGAATAAGGTATAAATTTATAATTTCTTCAGCCATTACTGCCACAAAGCAAACTAGCCTATGAAACTAGATGTTGTGACAATGGCATGGCATTATGCAGCTTCACCTGAGCTCCTCCGTAGTGCAGGCTACCCAACCACACCAAATCAGTCTGTCCCAGGGAAGTGCAGCTGATCTAGGCATCCCTTAGTAAAACACCTTGATTTGAAGGTTTTAACTGATGGGCAATTCTCCATGGCCTTTGGCAAGTTAATCTCATTGGCTTCCTCTCTCACATTAGAGACCAACAGATTACAGGACTACTCATCCCTCAGAAGTGATTGCATCTTTCTATGGCCCATTAAGTGATGTTTGACTCAACTAGACAACGTTTCAACAGTTAATGCCTCTGGGATGAATTCTACCATTCTGTCTCTGACCAAGATCTCTCTTAAACTTGCTTCTGTAATCTTGATTCATTTGGCCCTTTAAAATTTTTATTGCAAGAAAAGACCTGGTCATCAAATAATCTAGGACTACATTTGTGGATCGACTCTTTAATGAGAATAAATTGTTTAATTCTCATAAGAAAAACAACAGGAAATTGTGCAATATCACAAAACAAAGCAAAGACAGTCTGGAACCCTGCCCCTGTGCTCCTGAGTGCCCAAAGATACTACAGACCAGCTCTAAGAGAGCAGATATGGTGAATCCTGATGATACGCTCTTTTGGCATGCCACTTACCTTAAGATGACCACATGCAGGAATAAGTACATCTCTACATCTGAGCAGATAAATACCAAGTATGAAAGCCATTTGCATGTATGCAGCTCTTCAACTCTAAACAGTATAAAAATACTGGCTTCCTCACTGTTACCTCAATAGCATCTCACACAGAGATGCTGTCACACAGAGAGGTTTTCTGCTCCTAGGAATCATACCTTGTTTTTGCCCTCTATTACAGCTGTTCGCTCAGTGATGCTCTGGATCCTGTTTCCTATGTTGCTGCCAGGTTTCAGGACAAAAGATCCTTCAGTATAAGAGCAAAATCCATGCCTGAAGACAATAAAAATTGAAGTTTTATTGATATGGTGGTAGACCGAAACATTCAGCACATCAGACAAAACAAGTCTTCTGGAAACAGTCAAGGAAACTGTGGGTGCGGTGATGACCAGGCAAGGACAGTTACTTTTCATTAAACCTCGAGGCTTGGAGCCTGATGATTGGATCTATTTCCACAACTTTTCCTTGAATACTAGCTCTCTGGGGTCAGTGTTAACATTTAACCCACTGTGGACTTGGAGTTCAGAGTTTACCATCTGAGGCTAATTTTAGGGCTGTGCAAGACCAACATCTCATTCCAATGCTCTCGTTTTCAGCCATTGTCATGGTTCAGGCTTGGCTTCAAACTCAAAATAAGTTCATAGTATTTTCAGTCATATTTCCAAGACAAGTTATATTTGTTTCAAGATCCATTCCATAACGTACTGGATGCAGTTTCACTGTGCACAGGTTCTTTTCATTATCACAAAAGAAGATGCAAGTTCTCATTTCTGAATGTTTTCTTTAGTTCATTTTAGAAAATGGCAAAAGGTTCAATGATTATAAGACATGCAGTAAAAATAACCATAATCCTGCAAATTAGCAAAACAAAGTTAAACAAAACTATATCTAATTGACAAAGGATTTAAATGTTCATCTAATCTGAAAAAAAAATCAAAGTCATGTTAATGAATGGAAATCTCAGGGAAAAAATATTTTTGCCTTACGCAACAAATTGGCTTCTAATCAGAACATTCAGGTGTGGTCATGGCAGAGCTAATTTGTTTCCCAAAGCCTAATTTGGTACACATGGAAATAAACACACTGGAATACTTCTTAAATGCTGTCTTTCCCTATTCTTCTTTGAGGATATCTAGTTTTGCTTTTCATCCAAAATTTAGTTGTTGCTTGTTCACTTCCAGCTTCGTCAGTAGAGCTTAGGCCTTCAGCAGGGTAAAGCTCTTCCAAATATGATATGTTCCTTTGATCCCATGAATTTGAAGGGTAATGGCTGTAGTATCTAATCAAATATTTCTGACGTACATCACTTGTTTGGAGAAATGGCCTTTAAAGCCCTGTGACTGGATAATGGCATGTGATGCAATCCTGACCAAAAAATGAGGTTCATTTCCCTTCAACTAACTCTGCAGTTTGCTTAAACTTTGTGCTGTTTATAATATCAGTGGTAAACTAACTTTATGTGCTTGTTTTCAGTTGTGCAGCTCTGAATCAAACTGGCCAGTGTCTTAGCAGAGAATATGTCTTAAAGAAATTATGATGTATGGAAACTAACTTGGCCTGTAATCATTAGCACAGATATGTGATTGCCTGCCCAAATTTCTTAATGTGTATTGAGAGGGCTCAGTGAGCTGAAAAAGCCAAGAAACAAGACCAGACCATAGGCATTCATGCACTGAGAGAGAACAGGCAGCAACAGCATGGCAGGAAAGCCCTATCTGTACAACCATAGACAGCTGCATTAGGACAGTTGATTCTTTCAGATGCAAGAAAATGGTTACATATTATTCAGAAAGGTATATGCCATTTATTTAGCACATTCAATGCTAAAGTCTGATTCTGTAACGAGACTAGAACATAGAAGACATGATGATGTTGGTAAGCTGATAACATTTCCATGCTGTAGCAGATATCAGAACTTATTTCACGATGCCAGTACTGTAGGCACACAAACAGTATCAAAGGCATATCCTTGGGACAGGATATTTCGGCAATCTCTGTACAGGAAGACAGAGACCCCAGAATCTCATTTCACTTGTATCAAAAAATAATATTTTTTTTTTCCTTTCCCCACAGAATTAATTTCTGTTTCTTTGTCACAATGCCAAAAATTTGTGGTTTTTACTATCAAAGTCCAGACAAATACATACATTTGGGTAAAGAACAGAAAGAAGGTATAATGCGTATTCAGAAACTGCTTGTGCATCTCTGAGAGGCATCTCCAATCTCCTTTCATGCAGCTCTGGAGTTCAGGCTTAGTTTTTATTATACTCTTCTGCATAATTGAAAGTCTCTAAGTATTTAGGTTGCAATGTCTTAGGGATGAGAAGAGTGTCATGTCTTTTTTGGTGTTTAGCACAATGAGGTGTTGATTACTCATTAACACCATAATACAAACAACCATCATAATTCCAATAACATCACAATAACAAGAAAAACACATGTAAAACACTAGATTAAATATTAGCCCTGGAGGCACATTTGTGAATTCTATTGACTTCACATATCACGCTATCTCCAAACTCCTGATTACAATGTTAATGCCATCATAGTAGAAAAACAAACACACTCAATAGCTGTTGTCCATGGTTTTAATAAAAAAAGGAGTCCCTATCAAGCTGGGAATACATTATCCAACAGCCCACAGAAGGCAGCAGGAGATGTGAGCACCGTCATACATGCCACTCCTGCTCCATGGTCTGCTGGGTCAGCAAATGTTTACAAATCAGTTGCAGCACAGCTGCCAGGGAAAGTCTAGGACAAGATTCAGACTCACCCCTTCCGATGAACAACCAGACGCTTTCTCACCTCAGCTGCCAAATACTCTCACCTCAAATACACTTACACAGCTTAGGGAGAGCACATGAGCCACCTCCGGCCTGGATACTCTGGTCAGTACTCAGTCACCCTGCTTCTTGCTGCTGCCAACGGTGCCATGTGAAGCCACTGCTTAAGCCAGTAGCATCAGGCAGGGATGGGGAAGGGACAAATGGGAGTAATTAAGAGTCTTGCCTCTGAACCTGACTTCAGCTTCTAACAACAGGCATGTTGTAACAGAAAGAGAAAAGGCTATGCTGGACTTAGATGTACTCATCAAACCAAATGTTTGTGTTAAGTACAGATGCTTGGAAGAGGAGAAAAATGAAAATACAAAAATTTACTCTGGCTGGGACCAAAACACACAATCATCTTCCCATTAATTCAACTGATGTTTCATTGAGTGTGTCCTCAGATAACATCAGCTACATTTTTCCTTGCTTTGTAAAGCAAGTACAAGTTACTTCAAACTACCCACTTAGGAAAATAGCAAAGATACCCTATTTGTAGCAAGAACTGCCTGTGTTTGCAGGGAAATACCACTGAATTTTGGATATCTGAATCTTACTCCAGATATCTCCGGAGCGCATGAATTCCTGAAATGTTTTGTTGTGTGATGAGCCTCATTGCTTTACACCTTCAGGAAAACTTAGAGCAGGGTTGTTGCCAGATTAATGAGAAAGCACACAGTGTGCACAGAGCTTGATAAACAAGCTGATATCTGCCAGCACATTTCTAAGTACTTCTTATACCTGTTTCCCTGCAGATCCTTCTACTTTGTGGCTGCAACTATGCACGTGCAGAGATCCTGTGTTTAAATGTTAAGGGGTTTGTGTACAAACGCATGTTTATAAACATTATGCAACCTCAGAGCAAGGTAATCAGAGTCTTCTGTCTTAGCCGAGCACGGGGACAATCAGAGTAATAAAGTTTCTCACCCCCTAAGTAGTTTTCTCCATGTGCTGTGTGCGTGCTCGCCTGTGTGCACGCACACCCCCCCGCCCGCACGGGCACGCTTCGGCCTTTGTGTCCAGAGCCTGAGAAATGGGATATTCCCTTGTAAAAACAGGAGCCTCAGATTCTCCTGCGGGCTTTGAGTGAAGCCCCAGAGCAGGGGGGATGGAGGGCTGCAAGTGGCTCTGTGGTGCTGGGGGCCAG
Source organism: Merops nubicus (assembly GCF_000691845.1). NCBI lineage: Eukaryota > Metazoa > Chordata > Aves > Coraciiformes > Meropidae > Merops > Merops nubicus. The sequence continues at coordinate 48,739 of NW_008602164.1, read as the reverse complement.
GGAAGCTGGCAGCATGTGCTGCCTGCCCGGCTGCCTGCAGCGTGGGGCGAGCTCTGCCAGCTGACCCGCTTGCCACCCTTAGCTTTGGGAGTTTATGCTTCTGTGGAAGAGCTGGAGACAGTTTATGCAACCAGGAGCAAGTCCAGCTTTAGAAAAGGTTGTGATGTGCAGAGCTGGCACCGGCAGGGGGCCTCGAGAAGTGGCCTGGGGGAGGGGGGCCAGCCTGCTTCTCAAGAATACATCAAGCCCTTGAGGAAGCAGAGTGTGCCATGTTTGAAGATGCAAAGATAATCACAGTGCTGGGAACCGTCTTGTGTAGCGGAGGAAGCCAAACAACAAGAGGAAAGCAGCATATGCTCCTGATTTCGCACAGGAAGCTAGCAGCACCTCCTGCCAAAGTGAGATAAGAAAACTCCCATGGCCTATTCTGGACAAGGCCGTGGTTATCAACCTTAGCTTCACACTGTCCTCACTGCTCCACAGCCCTCTCCCTTTCCTAATGAGTTTCAGAGCCCTCACCTCTATTAGCATACAGCATGCCAAGCACAATAGCGTAGTATATTTAGAACTATCAACGGGGAAAAGTTTCCAGGGTAAGAGTGTACTTCATGTCATCTTGTTGTATTTCACTGAAATCAAACTGCAAACCAGATCCAAGCTGAGGTCCTGCCTATGACACTACTGGTCTCAGAAAGAAAGTGGGTTGGTTGTTCACCCCTGTGATTTACAGCAGAGTGTAGGAGCTGAGGTAAAGAATTTGTGTAATAATTCACAGGATGGATTTGATCCCCTGTGTGACAGACAGTCCTAAATGAAAGCCCTAGACACAGCTTGCATCCATACACATCTTATTCCCCATCCTGGAGCCATTTCTGCAATTTGAAATTGAAGAGCCTTGATCCCCCTATCAGCTGGAAAAATACTAATCTTCTGTCTCCTCATCACCCCAGCTCCTCCTTCCCAAGCCCTCCTGTGTTATGCCAGAGGCCATTGCAATCTTTCTGTCCTATAACATCCCATTCAATTCTCTAAGCATTCCTCTGGCAATGCCACTGGCAGCCTCAATCACACTTGTTTACTGAGGCAGTATTTGGCAATTGCACCAATATTTGGAGCAAGAGGAAGCTGTCCTGTCACTGATAGTGATAATTTTTGAGAGTGATTAATGGCAGGCAGAGTATTTTTCTCAGAACCTATCCTTTCTTTAGGGCAGCCACCAACTCCTAGCAGCATAGGGACAATGTTATTATAAATTCAGGTTGGGCTGACTCATGTCTTTCAAGAGATGGTGGTGACGACACTAACTTTAAGACAGGAACTCTGGAAATTCCTGGAATTCTAATGAATGTATAGGAATGGGTTTCCACTTGAAAGTTACAGAAAAAATCCAAATGACATGGGCCTTGTCTGCACCACACCTCGCTGCTCAGTGCTGTGCACGGGGCTGGTGTGGCCATGTGTCCTGGGGAAGAGTAAGTCAGTCTGAGGCAGGAAACAGAATAGTAGCAGGGAGCATGTACAGGTTGTGAAATGTGCTTTATGGGGATGGAGAGGGAGAATGTGTGCTGGCCCTCTGCCAATGTGCTTCACGAGCTCTGACTGTGGATTCTATGATTGTAAGGAGTTTCCTGCTCTAGGTCAAAAATAACCGGTTAGTGGTTGGAATGCTGGCCCCACTGCATTTGGTGGTAAAGCTGCAGCAAGCTCAGAGTTCATCCCAAGCACCTTCTCTGATACACAGGTTAGGGCAGCTGGTGGAAATCTACAAATGGTAGGAGCTCGATACATTTTACATGGTACATTGTAGTTTGTTTACTTATATTTATTTAGGAGCTTAGCAAAGAATACTAAACAGGAAATTTTGGTGAGGGTAGTGCAGATTCTTTCTCTGCATGTCTCATGTGCCTCTCTGCTCTCACTGTCACTGGACCCTACTGCTTCCCACTTGCCTACCAAGAGTAAATGGGACTTCACCAGCCCATGTCACTTCAGACACACTTATGATTCTCAGAGAGCAACAGCTCTCCATTGCCACTCCTCAACCTCTGTCTCCAGTGCAGGAGCAACTTGTGACCAAGGACTATGAGTTGTGCTGAGAAGTTATTCACTGACAAGCTGCAAGGTGGCTGGAGGATTTCTCAGTGGCCTCCATGCATTAAGTTGGATTTGGGCTCTGATACACAGCGCAGCTGCCAGAGTGAGAACTGAGCTGTCTTCTGTTTTGTAGAATGTTCTGTATCCCCGTTGAGAGGGGTATTCAGAGGTAAAGTTCATTCTCCAGGGGAGATCCCAGATGTCCTGAATGCATCACCCTCCTGAAGCATCTTTGAAAACTCTAGGATGTATGGCATTCATGGTTTTGTTGCATATTGCTGTGGCTACATGGAAAAACAAAGTTTTTGACAGCTGCACGCTGCTTTTCTTGCTATTGTCTACATGCAACCAGATAAATGGATAGTGGTTCCCTTTCACAGTCATCCTTTCCAAACATTATGGCTTGCCCTAAACTATTCCAGGATGTTACCAAAGAAAGCTGATTGGACTTGAACTATCTCAAAAGAAACAGTGAGATGAACAGCAGTCTTACCTACCCCACCATTCTATGCTTCATCAGACCATGCTTGCATTCCCACAGGGGAGGGAAAAAAAAAACCAAACAAACCACTTCCTCATCTGAACAGCCGAGCACCCTGCAACACCAGCACCACAACAAAACATGCAGCTGCCTGAGGCTGAGGGTCACCATAAACCACATTTTGCTTTCAACTTCTTTGCCAGTACTTGAAACCTCTGGCCATTAGGGAGCATAACAGCATTTGAAAGTATTTTTTCAGGTGTTAGCACATCCTGAGGTGAGCTGAAATTTTCTCACCTTGAGTTTCTTATCACAATTATATTTTTCTTCTTGACCCTCAATTTCCTGCTGCACACTGCTTAGCATTCTTCATGGACAAAGAATATCATCATATTTCAGCCAATCCTTCCTTCCTTTCTTGTTGTCCTTTCCCTTTCCCTCCTCTGCTAGACTGTAATTGCTCTCATCTCGTGTGTAGTCACTGTGACTCAGCCTCCACTTTCTCTTTCCAAAAGTTACAACCATGTTCTCCACAGGAGACCTGGATTTTGGCTGGAGCTACAGAATTATCATGCAAAGTATGAGGTTTCCACAAACACCTAGAATTTCTTTCAGGGGTAAAAAAGTGTTTGATTTTAGGTCTTGTAGTTCTGAAAGAAAGAAGGTTTTTTTTTCTGATTTGGTTGAGCAGTCAAAAACCTAAAGAGAAAGACCATAAAACCTCTACATAAAATGTCAGCTCCTGCACTCTGTTTCTTCCACTTCCAATTCACGTTCCCTATATATAAAGTCCAAGAAGTTGTTCAGACACTGCTGGCATAAGTTATTTTCCATGCACAAGTCACTCCTAACAGTTCACTCAACTTCATGATGTAATTTCACCTCTATAGCCTTCCAAGACCCAGGTGTCCTCAGCACCTTTCTTCTCATAATGCTGTAATTCCCTCCCTTTCCTTTCCTTTGCTGTCCTGACTGGATCCACTTGGCTCTAGAAAGCAGTAACTGTTTGTTAATGTACTTATACAGTGCCTAATACCCCCTGTCTTGCTGACAAGTTGGGAGCACAACTAACACCTTTTCCATTTTCCAGTGATCGTCAGGGGACATGAAAGAACTATTGCTGCCCTGAGGTTCTCTTTCAAGATGATTTGTTTTCTGCTTTACTGCAAGTAGGGGGAGAGCAACTGGAACTGAGACTGGAAGTGCAGGCAGAAAACAAGGAAGGGATGAGAAAGAATGGAGGGAAACATTTTTAAGGAGAGAGGGGAGTTGATTAGAGGGAAAACAGGAAGAGAAAATACTGACAGACATGGATATAAGACCAAGGATCCATCTTTCCCATATCCTGTCTCAACAATGACCATAAGCAGATGGTTGGGGATCAGTGAGAGCAAGACTACGCTCAGATACTTCCTCCTAATACTCCCCCAGTCACCAATTATTAGCTGCTCAGAAACTTTCTGCAAAGGAGGCTGTTTCTGCACTTCAGTGGATTTCTCTTCCAAAACTTTGTGCAAACTTTTCAAACCCCCAAAATCCTCTGGCAAGGAGTTTCACAGATCTGCTAGGTACTGCATGAAGAGCCATCTCCTTTTCCTGCTCTGAATTGTGATCCTTCTGGCTTCATTTAATGGTCCCTACTTCTTGAACTGGAAAATATATACATAACTGATCCTTAGACGTGTCCTTCACAAGTCTGTAGATCTCTATCATGTAGCCCACGAGTCACCTCTTTTTCAGTCTGCAGAGCCTTGACCTCCTTTCTCACTCTTCCCTCACACATTCCTCTCATTCCCTTAAATTCCTTTGATCCTTTTTGTTGCCCCTTCTGGTGTGCCTCCCACTTTGGCTGCATCCTTTGAGATGAAAGGATCAGAAATGCTCATGGCATAAAAGATGTCGGTAATTTATGGATTTATATGGAATCATCATGGTTGCCTCTATTTTGTTCTTTGTTTCTTTCCTGCCAATTCCTAACATCTGATTTGCTTTTTCAGCTGCTCATGATTGTGATTATTTTCCAAACCTGTGTATCACAACACTCAGATCTCTGTGGCAGTAATTATCAGCCAACAGCCTTTTTACACTTACATTTTACATGTGAAAGTGGGATTGTTTTTTCCTACGTACATCGTGCACATTAATCTTCAGTGAATTTCATCTGCCACTTGATCACTCAGATACCCAGGTTCATATAGTTCTGCCTTTCTTCATAATCAGTCCTCATCCTCACAACTCTGAATAACTTAGTATCATCAGCAAACTCTGTCACCTTCTTACCACCTTTTCCAGGTTATTTCTGAACATGTTGACAAGTACAGACCCCAGCACCAGCTCCTGAAAAACTTCACTTGTCGCCTCCCTGCGCTGCAAGAACGGGCTGTTCCCTCTTAACCTCTGTTTTCTATTTTTTAACTGAATATATTTTTCTGAGCACCATCTTACCTCATACACCACGTCTGTTCAAAGCCTTTTGCAAAGGCTTTTTGAAAGGCATACACGTAAAAGGAAAAAGGATGCTAACTAAAGTTTGTATATTTTTGTAAACGGTGTACTTGATCCAGTAATAGTACTCCATTCATAATCACTCCTAAGCAGACATAGAGTTTGACCTGGTGCCTTCCTTTGGCCAAGAGCCCCTGCTAGTGCAGAGGCAGGTCTCTGGCTACGGGCTGGGACATCCCACTGGGTCGGACACCGCCAGCTTGCACGGCCTCACTCACGACGTGCAGTCCCCATGTGCAGCCTGTCACGCTTTGTTTTCCATGGGCTGGGCCACAATAAGTAAAAGATCAAACAATAACATCCCACCATCTTCATGACCCCTATGTGTTCTTCCTTAATACTGGGTGTCAGACTATCCCTAGTGAAGCCCAGTGACCATCCTGGGAAGGCAACAAGAGGGAAAAAGAAACTGGGAAAAAAATGAGGAACAGCAAGTGAAAAAAAAGTAGGTGGGCAAGGGTTCAAAGTATGATACTAAGCAGAGAGCTCCTGACAACATATGTGTTACTGTAGTCCTTATGTTTTAGGTTTGATCAGTGGCCAATTAAAAATATTACTTGGGCAACATAATGCATTTTGGTTTAAAACATTTTGGAAATAGACTTGGAAAACTGTGCTTTAAAGTGATTTGAAAACTAGCAATACCAAAACTTGAAAGCTTGAGCTTCTGGTTCACCTAAGACCCATAATGAAACCATTAACAGATGATAGAATAAATTCATCAGTGCTTCCATAGGTTACCCCGAGGACAGACTGGGTCAAACTCTACTCAGTGTATAGCATATATTTGTCAAGCTTATTTACCCCTAGGTATGTACCAAGTCAAATTCATTCTGATGCAATATACACCCATGTCTGTTCCTCTGCATTTTTTAAAAATATGTGAAAAATACAAGGTTTGTTTTGTGTTTCCACTAATGTATTTTCCCAACCTTAGCAAAATAAGGGAATAGCTAGCATATATTTTTGATGTACCCATTTTAAGTACCTTTACATTACCAGATCACTCTAAGATTGTAGTAGACAGTGGAAGGCATGAAGGCCACCAGCCAGATCTTCAGCCAGTGTGAACGTAGAGTTGAGGATCTGGCCACATGTCAAATTAAACAAAAGCATTTTTGAACTACCTGTTTATTAATGGCATCTGACCTACTTTTACCAGCTCTAAGGACTCAGACTTCCTCTTCCTGAAAATAGAAGGTGGCATGGGGAACAAAAACAGTTGCTGTGGACAAACTAATGGGCATCACTGTTCACAGACATCCAACAATTAAATTTGGGTGGTTCAGTACGTTTCTAATTAAGTACAATTAACATTTGTTCTTTACTTGTTCGTTTTACATACCTCACTGATGTTCCAAATCTAGTTTCCCCTGATAATCTATCCAAGCACATCCTAATGATTCTGCCTTTCAATCCCTTATTAATACACTGACACAAACAATGCAAAAATGCAATTAGACTGCTATGCACACACGGCCTGCCTCCTCTTTCACTGAAGCTGGTGGGAGCCTGGCCATGCACTTTCACTGTGGTAGATTCAGGCTTTATATATCTGCAGAAGTTTCAAGGAAAACCTCTGGGTTTTGCTTCGCTGAGATCCATGACATGCTTCTGTTCCTCCCTCTGTAGTGCTGGTGAGGTATTTCTGTAGGAAATCGTTCACATGACCCTACTTGTGCACTGCAGACAAGGCTTGAAGGGAGGTAATACTCCCTTCTTATCACTGTGTTAAATTAGTAGTGATTTCAGTGAGGACCCCCACACATCAGAGTGTTACAACATTGTGGTTTCCTGAGATTAGCTCTTTGGCAGCAGTACCAGCATAGGCATTGTTGCACAGCCCCTGGTCTCTGCTGCCTGTTCCTGCCCTCAGCTTCATATATTCAGCTCTTCATTCCCAGTCCCAGCATCCAGGTGATTTTACCACCAAGAAGAGTTCATAACCTGATACTGTAATCAAGGAGGTAAGTAATCAATTGCTAGTTTTTCTAGTGACTTGGTTTTCATATGTGCCATAATAGAATCATAGAATCCTTTAGGCTGAAAGATACCTTTAAGATCATCAAGTCCAACCATTGAGCCATTAGGGCTCTAAAGTCCTCTGCTAAAACAGATCAGAATCTGTCAGGGTTGGAAGGGACCACAAGGATCACCCAGTTCCAACCCCTCTGCCATGAGCAGGGACACCTCCCACTAGATCAGGCTGCCCAGAGCCTCATCCAGCCTGGCCTTAAAGACCCCCAGGGATGGGTCCTCAACCACCTCCCTGGGCAACCCATTCCAGGGTCTCACCACTCTCATGGGGAAGAACAACTTCCTCATGTCCAGCCTGAATCTGCCCACTTCCAGCTTTGCCCCATTCCCCCTAGACCTGTTGTTACCCGATATCCTAAAAAGTCCCTCCCCAGCTTTCTTGTAGGCCCCCCTGAGATACTGGAAGGCCACACTGTCATGTTTCTTTCTCCCTCTTAGAAAAAACCCAAAAGCCAAAAAGCTGCAGACTGAAGTGACAACAGGGTTGTAAAATAATAACCCCACGTTTGGTCTCAGGCTAAACAAAACTGACCGCTCAAGGAAAGAGGGAGACAGAGAGGCGGCGATAGACCTGGGACACCCAAGGTAAAATTTCAGTGCTGTATCTGTCTGCAGTTTCTGATGGGCCAATTGGTCAAATCCTGGGCAGAGCATGATGCAGATCGTTATTGAACTGCACACATGGAAACATCCAGAGAGAGAAACCGCCCCCAAACAACACTGCACAACTGCTGAGGAAACCAGTGCTCCTACTGAACAATATCAGTATCTCATGTGCCTTTCTCAGCAACCTCTGCCAGACCAGTTTAAGAAAAACACAAATATGCTGAAGAGATTTAGGTCAAGAACCATTAAGATGAAGCACATTCCTGGTTTGCAGACACTCATTCTGCAGCCTCAGAGCTGATGAGTTTTAGGTGGAGCTCAGTCTGGCTGGATCTGGAGACCCTTGGCAAGCCCTGTCTCTGACTGCCACTCTGCTGACAACCCAACCTAAGCAAAAATGAGGCCAGAAAGAATAACTCCTGGGTGGTAGGGAAGAGGTCAAGGAGGCTGGTAAACACTGCAGGACAAGTGTCCCACAAGTTGTCTTCTGCTATATATACCAAGCAACTGGGAGCTGCCCAGCCTGTACAGAGCAGCAGAGTAAGCTGGAGTAAGATATAAGATAGCACTTGAAAAGACGTTTCGCTGTCATTTAAGAAAAATTAATCTTTAATTTTTAATTCCATTTTAACTGTCATTGCATCTTCTGCTATCTTTTGCCTGCATCTCTGAATTTACTAGCTCTGCATAAGCTTTAAAAAAAACCCAATCATTTCTTTTTGCCCTAGACAGTTTTCCTTGACTCTTCTATGTCTTCACCTTGCTGAGGTGAACATTGGAAGAGAATGTTTCCATCTAACTAAATCCATTTAGTTACCTAGCTAGCTAACAAAAGGTTAATCAATGGCAGTAGAGTTGGTCCAAGCAAAGTAATTTTAGCAGAAAGGGAATTTTAATGATGTTGGTCTCTCGACACTCCAAAAAGTCAATTTTGTTGAACAAGTTTACAGCATTTGTTGTTGTTGTTGTTACTGTTGTGGGCTTGTTTGTTTGGTTTTTAATTTGCTCCCAGGAAACTATGAAAATTGTTTAATTTGGCCACCCTCCTCTGACTGGCCTGAATGATGTAGAGAGGAGAGCTATGCAAATTGATGGAATTAATTACAAAGCATTAAAATATATCTGCATTTTATTTAAAAGCAGCGGAATCCACTGAGGTTTTTTTAGCTTTTTGGAACAGAAATACTAGCTGGAACAGAAACTAAAAGAAGCAGCCAGATAACCTAATAGTTCCTATTAAGGAACTCATAGGCAACAGTCTTTCAAAAATGAAACCATCTAATTTATGCACTATGCTTTATTCCCCATCTTGCAGCGATAGTACTCAAGTGAGGTGAAGTTTAAGTACATATATAAATCTGGGAGCAAAAAACATTTGTACACTGCAAGATCTTCGCAGTAACAGCATCTTTTTGCTCAGCATGCATGCTCTGCCCCATGGCATGGGACTCAGAAGCTTGATGAAAATCCCTACTGCCATACACTGAATAATGGTAACCTGTGGGGGGTTATCAATTTAGGGTACGAAGTACATCTGTACACAGAAATAGGCACTAGTTGAGCATTAAGAGAGCAACATTTTAGCCTTGAAAACCTAACACTGGGTAGGTAAAGCCAAAGAAATACTGTAATGGCAGAATAAAATACATTTTTTTTTTATCTGCTGCACAAGGCACCCACACCTTAAATCTGTTGTTTAGGCAAATCTCTTCTGACACAAAAAGGAAAATATAGTGAAATAGGTGGGATTAAAGGGTTCTTCAGCTCTTCAAGGAGAATGCCTGAACAGGCACAGGCATCAGCCTGAGCAAGGTGTACCAGCTGCAGAGGTAGTCCACTCTGCTCCTTTCCTGGAGCAGGAGATAAAATGTAATTACTCAAGTAGTTCTGCTTTTCTGCCATAGTTAATCATCACTATATTATTCAGAGGGAGTCATTCCACTCCTTTGAGGCAAAGCATTAAAAGTTATGTTCTTCAGACTATTTCTTCAATGAGCATTTAAAGGAGAAGGAAGGGGAGGGGGTTAAAGAGAATGGTCACAGAACAATTACAAAGGCAATTTGGAAGCAAGTCTGGAAACAACCTTGTACCAGAGCCAATAGCTCATTCAAATCGTTACATTTCTCCTTTGATCACTTGCTCAAACACATTTCTAATTAGCATTTAATTGAGTCTACAGTTTAGCACATTATTAAACACCTGCTTGCAGATATTCATTTCTATTTCTGATGACATGCTCTACTGTGCTGGAGTGCAGATCTGTGCTTGTTTACAGAAGGAAATATTTGACAATGGACAAGCACCACTCCAATTCCCAAAGAAGAACCAACTATTTCATCAGTGCTGCACTGTGATTTCAAGCCAGCCTATGCATAGTTGTATAAATACTTGAAAGAATTTAAAAGACTGAAATTTTTTCTTATATGCCTTTCACAGCGTTTCTACTTAAGAGGTACTGTGATCTCTTTTCTCTCACACCTTGCACCTATAAGCAGAAATAAATTAATGGTCAGGATGTTGTGACTTGTCCTTCAAAAGTAACACAACAGGCAGAGGAAATGCAGGCCTCACCTGTCCTTGAAATGGAGAATTTCAGGTTATACCTATTCCAGCAAAGGAGAGATTGCTAGTGCCACCTCTTGGTGAGAAGGGCACAGAAAGCCAGCCATTAGCATAATCCCAAAGCAAGGCATAACTGGAATAACTATGTGTGGTTCCAGGAAGTGCTGACCACTCTCTCACTGATCACAAAGCACTTACAAGCACCCTTAATTTGAAATAATCTGTTTGTCCTATTTAATTGAATGACATGTGTTGTGACCCATCAGTTAAGTATTCACTTAAATGTTTGGCTGGATGCACTTAAATGTTTGGCTGGATTGACACTAAACCCCAATTCTATAAAAGTGCTAAAGAAGTTAGAACTTACATAAAGTGATTACCTACAACTGAAACTGAGAAAATGTGGATTCCTAAACTTTTAGTTAGGTTTTTAAATATCTTCATTGTGCTGTGATCCAAATACCTTGCATGTTTGAACCCTCTGATAGTAGCTTAATGCTAATGCCATTGCAGAGGTTGAGTGTTAATCATTAAGATTGTGTCAGATTTCATGATGAAATGAGTCAACACACAAACTTGTAATCAAAAGAAAGAGAGTTCAAAAGAAAGCTTAAATATAGAAAAGGATTAGTTAAGTGCCACATCAGCATCAAGTATGCTTGTATGATGCCATTTATATTTTACCCTGTTGAAATATCATCTGGAGAATGCTGAGCACATTTGGGTTCCTGAACTGAATCTATGAGTCAACGTATTGTAAGAGAGACTTGACTTTCATAATAGAAAAAGCCTTCCAGATCATTTCTGTTGAATTTCAAAAGAAGCCACCCACGAGGAAAGCGTGGAGATCTCCATGAAAAAGCGTGTGAACTTTGGAAGACACTGTCTGCAAGCCTTCCATCATAAACATTAAGAATTAATTATCACCTCTGGACATTGAATGCATTAATAGTAGTGAACTACAAATAAACCTAAATAGGAATAAAAAAATATAACAGTTTTGCCCTCCATTTTCAAATAAGGATGCAGAAAAAATTGCATTGTGCCTATATGCTTACTAAAAAATACATTGATTAAAAGTATATAAACTCTACTAACTAATCAATGATCATGTTAAGATTTATTCTTGTAAAAAAGCAAATATTTAAAGGTAATAGTAAAGGGACACATGCTAAATAGAAGTGAGGAAGCTGTCCTACCTTGTTTTAGAATGGTTTTGTCTACAGGGGTACCACATCCACATAATTTTAGGTTGAGGAATACCATACACGGTGCATGTCAGCACTTGTTTGCTGTTCAGTAAATACAGATTGGGATCAGGGAATGATGACACAGCATTTTCATATATCTGGGGTTTCACTGTAAAGGGTAAAAATTGGAAAGCAATTAAACCCAGCTCATTTCTAGTGTATTGCATGATCGTGAAAATACTACATTCCTGCAGGATGAGTAATAAGAAAGATCCCTAGGAGAACATAGAAAAATGATAGGCCTAAGTTAAGTCAGATGAGCAGTTACTAACACATTTGAGTCATCAGGAACAAGTACATGATCATGGAAGACAGAAACCCTTCTAAGGAAAACGAGTGTCCATCTTCTGATTCCAAAATGTTTCTCACCCTGCATATGGGGATAGGATCTGAGCCCATGAAAGTCAGTACTAAAACTCACAATGACCTGAACTGTGCAAGAGCAATGAAAATCTAGCTCAGTGAAAATTCAGCATTTGTATGTTCACGAGAAGCATGGGAACATTCTTCAAACTTACCATTTACTCTAAGAGTGACTGTAAGATTCTTAGACAAGTTCCACTGTCGCATGCTCAGTATTATGGTGTAGTTTCCAGCATCTTCTTCAGCAACATCCTTAATGATTAATGAATAGTCTTTAACCATGTACCGGGCACACTTTTCAGCAGCAGGTAGCCCATCTTTTAACCTGTTTAAAAGAATTCCAGAAATCAAAATTTTGAAAAATAATGTTGCTTTCTTTTCACAATATCTCAATCTTTGGGCCAGGATTGAATTTACAGTCTTGAGATTCTGTTTACCAGAGGCTCATCCTTCTCTTACAAGTAAGACTGCTGATATTTATAAAGCACTTTGGAAAACACCGTTCCATATATTAAACTTAATAAGGATCTGACTGGGCTCTATAGTATTTGAAAGTTGTTGAAAATTGCAAATCTGTTCCTGAAGATCCCAGATTTCCATGCTTGTGCCACCATTTAGTCTAGAAGACAAGCATTTTGGCTAAGTTGTTCACACAATAAAGGTTGCATCATCCAGCACCAACCATTTCTTTATGACCTCAGAATACATCCTGGGACAAAGCATTACAGTAGTCTAAGCACAGCTGTGATTTTAGGAAGAGGAAGAGTAAGTAGATTAGATAAGCACTTAAGAATCAGATATCCTGCTATCAAGTGAATGTTTTTAAAGATAACAGAAAATCTAACTAACTTGCTCACACAGATTCCTGAAGCAGCACAATATTTTTTCTTCTAAGTTTAAAAATGCAGCATAAAGAATATTTTAGTAGTTTGCTGTATGAACATTGACATGACAGTAGTAGCAAAGTACAACAGATTTTCACTATGAAGATTGAGTTGATTAAAAAGATTCACAGGTTTTTGCTAAGTGTTTACAGAAAACTTACTGTTATTAGAGGAACACTAAAAATTTGGTCTAAGGACTATGGATTTAAGCATTTCACTGTAACTATATTTTACAAAACCACAAAATAATTGAGGCTAAAAGAGCCTCTGGAGATTGTTTAGTCCAACCCCTGTTCAAAGCAAGGTCAGAAGGTTGCCCAAGACTTTTTTCATTCTGGTTTTGAACATCTCCAAGAATGGAGACTCCACAGCCTATCTGGACTGCTTGTTCCAGTGTTTCATTAGTCTCACAATGATAAGTGGAGATATGGATTTTGGATAAGTGGATTTTTTTGTATTTCAGAAATTTTGGATCTATATGTGTAGTCAACAAGCTCAACCACTATAGAAACAGAAAATACTGTAGCAAATGGCTAGTGCTGTCTCCACTTTTGCCTCTTAATTTTCCATGTGGAACTATAAGTTTTTGTAAAACAAAACACGGTGTTTGGAGCAAAAGTAATTTCTGTCTGTGAGTAACATGAACTCTCACTGTTCATGTATGTATGGTTTGTTTTCTTAATCAGTCTTGTCATAGACGCTTTGTTAAAGTGCAATGAATTGTGCCAAAGCTACTGGTGTTTAAAATTATTTAAACAAAAAAGCCCTTGAGATCATGAATAGATAACATTGTTTTATATAAAAGTAGTTGGGTTAATACAAAAAAAACTGTTCAAAAGATTTTTTAGCAGAGTACACATGAGTCAAAGTGAACGCTCTAGTCACTAAAATAGATCTACAACCTGCGCATCACCATATAACAAAATAAACTTTCATTGTTTTTCTAACAGTGCATGTCTGCATGACTCAACGGTTATTTTAATGAAAACCTTATTTACTTTCTCCTACTATCTGTAAAGTAAGTTCAGGTATCATGTCTAGATCTGAGTGAAGTTGGATGCAACATTTCAGCCATGGTTGGTAAAGATCTTTAGCTGCAGAGTGTCAATTGATTTAAATAGGAGACATCTAACATATTTGAGTCTATGAACTTTAAACTTTCCAGAGCTCCTTTTTTGCACTTGCAAAACGGAAATAATATTCTTATAAATTGTTAAAACCCAAGACAACCTTGAAACTTCCAATAAAACTCCACAACTGTATTATCTCCATTTTGTTGCCATTTCAAGGGGTCTTATTTGAATATTTTACAAAAAAAAATTCTTATTTAGGTAACTGTTACCTACCATATAACCTCTGGAGAGGGAAACGCCTTCACTTTCATTGACAAACGATAGGATTTTCTTCCAGCTACAGCCTCCAGCGCAGTTTTTCTTCGACGTTTCAAATTAATGAACATTTTATCTTAAACAAAACCAGTGAATTGTATTATTGATTTTCAGCCTGCAAAAGAGTTGTTCTACTAAAAAGAACACAAATCCAAATAAAAGTTATCTTTAATCATTTTGGTGTTCCCACATGGCAACAGCAAGAGTAAAGTGGAATCTCCTAGAGATCTATGAAATATAGAAAGGAATATCAGAAATACACTAAAAAATTGTGATACAGTTCCCAGGCCATAAATCTGCCTGGAGAAGATGCACTCTAGCCAAATTCACATTGTGCTTCAATTAGAAAAAGAGGCACAAGAGATAAGGTGTTTCATGGTACATAGGAAACAAGTAGATGATCAGATGACCCTTTCACTCCTAAAGGCCAAGAATCACTGAATGTTCCAAAAGAAAATATTCTGCCAGAGCGGATTTAAGGGACCTTCAGAGAAACAGCAAAGGAAAAGGCAGAAACTTGCTGTATCATTGGTAAACAGATGTTTCACCAAACAAACAAATCTTTATCACTTCATTGGAACAATCTCAACCTGTTGGAATTTGTTCTTTTCCAGTTGTACAGCCCCATATTTCAAAGTCTCTGGCAAGCTGATGGGTTTTACCAGAGGCAGTAAAACATAACATTTATATAATACATTGAAAAATATCTTTTTTTATTCCCCCTCAAATTGCACTTGAGCCAAATAAAACACTCAAAATATGAAAAGTCGTTTGACTGTCTATTTGATATGGTGCAATATTTACTCTGTTATGGGCTGCATAAGGATAAGGATGTTGGATATTTAATAATCAACTGCAATATTTAATCACACTTGCACATACATTAAATGTAGCATGCACAAGATAAATCATTAGTTTTACTACAAAGGTTATAAGGATACAACCCTGATTCTGCAAGCACTTATTCACATAGGCTCTTTCTAATAGTGGTCAGGGATAGATATAGATAGGGATGCTCATGTGAATAGGAGTTTATAGGCTAGCTTCAACAGTTCCAGCTTCTCTGACTTTAATTTTAACCTAAAACTCTGTTTCTGACAGCTTCATCTTATCTGTTTAGGAATATAATAAGTGGATATCATATCATGATTCATCCTGTGCTCCCAGTGATTCAGTCCAGGGCTTAAATAGAGGATATGGACTGAAATACTCTTTAAGAATACTAAGGTAGGGTGCCTAGCCCAAACTTCCAGACAAGGCAGAAAAGGTAGACCACTGAAAACAAAGAACAAATCAATATTCTGACCATGAGTTATCTGTTGTAGAGGACATCCACTAACCACTTGATCTTTAATACCAATGACACTCCAAAGATCCTGCATAGTCCTAATTCTAACAGGATGCCGTTAAAAACTAGCTTCTCGTAATGTCTCAGTGCACAAAAGTCCTAATTCAAATAAATTTAGAATAACAGTAGAAATTTCCAGATTGCAGAGAAGGCCAACACAGACCATAGGGAACTCGTTTAAGGCTCCCACTGTAAAAGCATACTAATAATGAGTTGCAGTATCTTGTACTTGTAGAGCTTCATTTTTCATTGAAAACAGTAAGTACTGCAGAAAAGGAAGTGGGATTCTTCTATTTAAATTCAGCTTGTACTTTTCTTTTTTTTTTTTTTTTTGCTCCAAACTATAGTTTAACTGATTGTTTCTACCACAACTGACTGAGGACAGGGTCATCATAGTATTTAGCAGACAAGAGTGATCAAATTGAACATTAACATGCCACCAGTACAAAACAGTCATGGAAGAAAAGGCACATATTCTCTCTGGTCTCCCTCCTTCTTCTACCTGTGATGAACGTGCTATACATTTACTTCCACTTTGTGTCAAGATGTAAAGCTATTGTATGACTGAACTTGGTACATGGGCATTCAGGATTCTACAAATCTGCAACACTCCTTACCATAAACGATGACTGTTGTGTTAACTGCTTTGATTGATGGCCCACTCTTCACGTGGCAGGTATACTGGCCTTTATCAATATCACGCACTCTGTCAACAACAAGGATGCTGTAAAAAATATTGGCTTCTGTATTCTTCTGGTCAATGCGCTGCGTTACAGAACCTCTCTTCCTTGCCTAGAAAAGCAAAAATGAACAACAAAGAGCTTAATCAAATGGATTTTCATGATTATCAAGATTTTTTATCTTACTGTACTCCCACCATATCTTAATTAAAAAATCCATATCACTCTATACAGCACAGACATGCAAAAGAAGTCTAACATGTCCAGAGCGTCAACAATAAAAACGACAAGTAACATCATATGGCAAGTCATTTCTTTCTTCACCAAAGCTGTAATAGCATCCAAACTAGTTCTTTCCAGATGAAGATTATTCCTTCTGTACGGCCTGCCATACCAACATGCCCAGCTCCCCATTGTGCCTTGTCCAGCATTCCCCGGAGCCACTGGCACAGAGTTTGGTGCCTGGGTTCAGTGTCCATAGGCAGCAGACAATTAGACAGAGGCAATAACACAAGAAGGGGAGAATCATGGAAACCCTATAGACAGAAAAGGGACTAGATTCAACAAGAGAATAACAGGGTGGAACCGAAGATAATGTGAGTCTGAGGAGTTATTTCCTGCAACTCCCTCTCAGCTTTTGGCCTCAAAGTTTATTTAACCCAGGACATTGTTGCTGTCTTATAAACACTGAGCACCCTTCAGTTACCATCCAAATAAAACAGAATTTCACAACTGTGGTGCTTGCCTAGGGCTTGGTGAGGCGGTAATGAGCAATACAATATATTTGGAGAATTTCTTGTTGCTAAGTTGTTTATTTCTGAGGTGAAAAAGTGCCAGGGAAAATGGCTACAGTATGCATGAAACAATTACATTAATCTTCCCTATATAATGTAATCATAATTTCAGCTTGTGATGAGACACAATGAGTGACAAAATAAATTATTTGGACTTGAATCAGTAGCATATATCAAACTGACATGAAAGGAATGGGAGTTGTAAACCTTAAAATAATGTCAAATTTCTTATCAGCTTTACGCGGAATCCCTGGCAGTTTCTCTGTAAGTGACAAATATTTATGAGGATGTTCCCAGTGTGGGGGGGAGGAGAAACTCATTCAGGAGCATTCCTGTAGTTGTCAAAACAAGAGGATTGTTCATATGACACTTAACAAATGAGATTTTGGCCAGCTAAATCAAAATATCTCTCCTAAACATACTCCAGTCAGGTGCCTGACTGTCTGCCAGTCTTTTAAATGGATATGTTGAGAAAAACAGCCTTGCTGAAAACTTCTTTGTCACAACAGACAGCCTCTGCCTGGGACCGGGTGATAAATTTCTACCATTTCTCCAGGTCAAAATGAAGCTCCCATGTATGAAACAATTCTAGCGTTCACTTGCAGTTATGCAATATAACCAGAGTCCATGGTGTAAACATGTTTACTTACTCAATTGAACACCAGAAAGAAAAAACAAAAACTAACCAAAAACCTTTAAAGACATGTCAGCAAGGGTCAAAATGATAGAATGCAAACCATAGCAAGCATTTTAAGGCAAAATTCCTCTCGGGATTCTAGATGCAGTGTGATCTATGGGAAGCCCCCAGTTCCTCCATTGCCGCTACAGCACTCACCTCTCCAGGGTAAGTCCACGTCATTTGCACTCTGGTGTTCCAGGCTGCAGTGACAGTGCAGTTAATTGCCAGGCTGTCTCCTTTGAGCAGTTTGACAAGACGTGGAGTGCTTAACTGAACATCAAAAATTGTGTTGGCTGCACGTGACAAAGAGAGAGGAAAGTATGTAATGTCACCAGGGCAGAGTGCTCAATGAAAAGACAGGGAGTGGAGACACTACTCACTTTCTCGGTGCGTTAGGTACTTGGTGCTATATTTGTGTCCACCAATGGTTGTCTCACAGCTCAGGAGTCCTATGAATCTGTAGGTTGCCTTAGGTATTCTGAAGCCTTTCATGCTATCCCAGATTATTGTCTTGCCATCAGGAATTATGGTTTCTCGTGGAATCTGGAACTGTCAAACATGTATCAAAAAACCCTCATCCTCATACCACTCTCTAATCAAAGTAGCCTAATAAAAAGGAATGTGAAAAAAACACCCTAAAAAATGTCAATCAAAATAGAAAGGATGACATTTAATTATGCTGATTTTCCAAGTCTCATTTTCACCACAGAATAGAGGAAAAATCTGGGTGAAGAATGGAAATGTTTTATTTGTTTCCAAGATTTCATTATTTATAACAGGATGTAATTTATGACACAATAGATTGACACTATCATTAGCCTCAGCAGTTGGGCTGCTATTTTGTTGGCTCCTGGTTGGCAGATAAAGTGCTCGTCTTGGCAAACCTTTGCAATTAAGTATCCTGGTTTCACCACTGAGGCAGAAATACCCATTTTTCAGTGGAGGTGACAAATGGACTTAATTTACTGTCTTTTTATGGCTTTAACAAATTCCTGCCAGGATTCAATCTGATGCTTCTCACATTCATGTTGTCTAAAGGACTGGACTGTTTTTTTTAAAGAAAAGATTAAGGATATGAATGGCTGTCCCAAAGCTGACAGGTCATAGAGTACACGTGTCTAAGTCATTGCATACAATGTGAACTGCAAATTTTAAAGCAAACTGAGAACTATTGAACATACTAAATGAGAAAAGTCACACAGATTGCAGATATTGGAAGGACAGCATGAAACAACAAATGCATCACATTTCCACAGAAAAATACATTCAGCACATTTTTTTAAAATAGGCACTTTAAGTCCCTCAGAAGCTGACAACCCAATAAGTGACTAGTGTAAAGCCATCAGATGTTTTTAAACTCAGGACCTGAAATCTAATACAGACTAAAATATTGTGATAAGGGATACAGAGTTCACTTTGTCAGCTGTACAAAAATATTTTACATTAGGATCCTTTGAGTTTTAAGCCTCATTTTATTAAGGTATCAAGAAAACCCTGAAAAGGCAAAGCATGACATAGGCATTGGAGTTCAGACAAGATTTGTTTTCACACCATGTTTTTGTGTTATGCCTTGTCAATAGAATAAATGCCATTGCTTGGATAACACAGAGATCATCTATTAGTACGAAGCACAGATGTGACTCTACTTTTATAAAGCCTGCTTTTATGGTAAAAAATAGCATATTTTTAAAGGTGGCACAGAGCAGAGTTGAAGTGAATTAGTGTCCTTAGCAAAGATCTCTGGGTTGACTAAGCCCCTTGCTGCACATCACCTCACATTGTGCACCCAATCTCTTTCTTTCCCTTTATTTGACCAGATGACTTATTTGTTGGCCAGCCCTCTCCTTCTTATGGCTAAAGCCAGCACAGGTGGATGCCAGAGGCTGGGGGAAGTGTGGCTGCCTGGCACCTTCCTGTGCAGTACAGCTTCTCTCCAAAATTCGTCAACCTCAATGCTGCCTGTTCAGCGCACACCAAAAGCTGCCCTTGAGATCACCTCCACTCATCTCATGCCATTTCCTCCAACAGAAACGTATGATGAATAAGATGAACAATAATTACAGAGCACAAAATGCTGTGGTAGAATTCCTTATCTTTACAACAGCTGATAAGAGGCTATAATAAGCATGCAAATCACGGGGGAAATGTGTGTTACACGCACACACAAGTAAAGCCCATTACATTACAGCTGCTGGCTATCATTCAACAATATCTTGGACTCTTAAAGCTCTGTTGCCATTCTTCTTCTAAATAAAACAAATATTCAAGCTTTCTTTTAACCAGTTCACAGTTATGCTTTCAAGGGCTCCAACTACATTTATCCTGTTGCTGCTTTGGTGGAAACCAAACTGTTTCTGAGCATATTCCTCTGTAGCTTTTCATGTATACCATGAAGAAAGAGTCAAGTCAGAGCCTCTGAGACTCCCTAGACTGACATTTCCCAGGGAACGCATTCACTTCATATTACTTAGTTAATTGATGGATTACTAAATTAGTATTAGCCTATTTCCTCCAGCAATGGGAAAGTAACCAAAACACCAAGGAAGTGTCTGAGTCTTGTAAATAAAATACTCATAAATATGATGCTATTTTGCAACACTTAGTGTTGTGAATTATTTGTATATCCAACAGGCTCACCTGTCCCAGAGGCAGATCTTTGTCTGCACAGATTAATCACCCGAAACCTCTCAAAACCAGCTAGGGCTACATCTTTTGGTGTAATTTTTTTGCAGCTTTGAGATTAACAATTTTCATGCAGTCACACATGAAAGCATAACTCAACACTTTTAAGTTACTGTAAGGAAAACTTTAAAAACCTGAAGTCTATGACTAGCAGAAGACCACTGTGAGACAGCTGGTCTCTGGCTATGTCACTGGGGGAAAAAACAAGATACTGCAACAAGACCCTTACAGAGGGTGGAAATACCAGGATTTTGTCTCAGAAAAGAATAAGGGAGGTGGCTGGGTGCTCACTCTCACAGCTCTTCACAGCTCTACCCTCTACTCCTTACTTACATCTATTTCTTACCCAGTACTCCTCCATGCTGTTCTCCTCAGCCAACCCCAGTGTTTCAGATGACCTGTTCCCCACTCTCAGAGAAACACAGTTGCTTTGCTCTGCTCTAAACCAGCTTCCAGGCCACCATCTAGAGACTCAGCATCATCACTGTGGTGATCACTCCATGCATATTGCAGGACAGAGGATCCCAGAATCATACAATAAGCTAGGTTGAAAGGGACTTCTAGAGATCACCTGGTCCATCCCCCATGCAGAGCCCAGCCAATGTAGTTCAAGACCTTGTAAAAAAACTTGGCCATTTGGTCATCACAGAGAATAGTAGGAAAAGTATGAAGAAACACTGTGCTGGAACAGTGAGATTTCAGCTGAAACAGTAAAGGATAACTCCAGCTAGAATAATAGCTTTCAGGTGGGTGCCAGCAGATAGTCAGAGGCATTCAAAGAATCAATTTGATGTGTCAGCTGCAGTAACTATGACATTTATTGTCTACACACACTTATCTGCATGGACCACATCACTGTGCCTCCCGGTGCAGTCTTGGTCTTTTACCTTCTTTATATTTTATTTCAAACTAGACTTCAGTTTCTTTCGGTATAGACTGTGCCTCCTTCTTTGCTCAGCACCAACACTGAACCTTTTTGGTACCCGGTAACATTACCAAAGTACCACCACCAGGTTTTGAGTATATGCATATGGTCAAGAGTCTATAGTCAGGCTGTGATTCCCCGCATCTCCAAAGGCAGATTGTACTGGAAAGAGACAGCTAAAAGTATAGTAAAAATGTACATTAGAATTCTGAATGCTTGTAATTTCTTTTATGTTTCCCCTTCCATCAATTTGGGAAGGACGAGGTGGCATTATTAAGAATTCAGACTGTCCAAGTGTGTGATTCAATATCCTTGGGTTTTTTTCCTCTTTTTATTCCTTATGCTGAAGCTTATTTACTTCTATTCCCATAAATGTTATTGGTGACAGAGAATCCAAAAGAAGAATAAAAAAAGGAATCAAACCATTGTACCAAAAGCTTTCTTCATTTAGCAAGATAAGGGCAAATGAAGAAGCAAGAGAAGTGCACACTTGAGTTGCAATAAAGTTTATCTTGTTTTCGGGATCTTGAATGAGGCTGCCAGAATCAAATAGGAATGATGGTTTCAGAGGCTCTGAATATCTATCTATTAAGCATTACATCAAAACTATCTGTTGATTTCATCGGTCTTCCTGAAGAATGTGAGAAGATGAAGAGATGAAGAAGAGAAAGGGCTATCAGCTGTTGCAGGTACAGGTTATAATAGAACCTTAAGGCTGAATTTGAAATAAGAATGGAAAAAAAAAAAACAAACCAACATTTCCCAATCCCTGTTTTATTAGCTTCCTGATTTTTAAGACTCTTCTTACATTGTACATGATTGTCCTGCTATAGAATACAATTTGTACAGATGTTCAGCCTGGAAGTTAGAGCAACACAGTATCTCAAAAGGGTTGACTAATGTAAAGATGCAGTTTTAATAAAACAATTACTTGTAGTGTTGAAGATGGGTAATAAACCTTTCACATATCAGTCCACTAAAATCAAGAAGTAGCACTGCACAGGAACAAAATGCTGGAGGCCATGGTCATGCGACTATACTGAGTCCTTTCAGATGGAAGAGATTGCCAAAAAGTATTTCATATTTTTACTTCCTAGCAGTATAGAATACAGAACCTAATGACTCTAATGCTGGGGGTTTCTTTCCAGTTCCAGAGTATTGCATTATTGGAACATCAACTTCTTCCTTTATCACTAAATGGAAAACACAGAATAGCTTTTGCCAGCTCCTCAGTAGTATGTCTGCAGCTGTGAAATGCATTTAACACACCTCTTAATTGCTATGTGAGCAAAAACTTGCTGGAATCTTCACTTATGGGTGTCACAGATGATAATTAAAGATATGATGTAATGCATTGTAGCTTACATGCTTAAGGAAATTCTGGGATTAATTAGGGAAAACATTTATTTTTCCTAGAATACAAAACATGTAAGCAACCAGTCCTTTCTTTCAAGACACCACCTTATCTTTCTCCTTCCCAGAGTACCACATCTGTTTTTGATGGTGGAAAGATGTGCCTTACACCACAACCTCAAACTAAAAGCAAGTTGATTTGCAAAAAAAAAGAGTAAATCTCAATTTCCTCCAAATAAGGAGAAACAAAATTAATTTTTTTATATAGTTTAATAAGAGAGAAGACTGACAGGAATTTACTCAGGACTTTAATATGCTGAGATTTCAGATGCAAAACTACAGAGCCCAGATAAGTTCCCACTTCACAACATCCATGCTATGCAAAGCCAAGCTTCAGTTACTTTTCATTCTATAGCCACAGAATCTTGTGTGTCATCCCACACAGTGCACTTCTTGCAGGACAACTCTGTGTGTGTACATAAGGTAACTTCCTAGGCCAGATTAGTTTCTTGTCTCTGCATTTTGCTTTATTTAATGTGATTTAACAGGTGGAAAACAAGAGGCAAAATCTGTACCTATATTAGCAAAGCAGGACTGGATAGAATTTTAAACCTCTACTTCAAGTTAAAACACAGGATCAGATGTGTGGCTGGAGTAAAATTCTATAGCCAAGGAGCAATCTAAGACTTGTATTGACCTAGATAAGTGTCTTATGTTGGTATCATTTTACAATTGCATATTATTCTATAAAAAGACAAATTTATTTTCTTTGTAACAACAATGAACATCTATGCCACTATGTAAAAACTCCCTTTATTTAGAAAGAAAACATAAGTGGTACCTTTGTTAATTTTTATGCTAAACAAAATAACTTAAAAAAACCCCCACCATTCTCCATCTTGATACCAGGTACTCCGCTACATACAGATATGTCAGTTAGCTGTCCATGTAGCTCTCAAAGCACCTAGGATAAAATGATTTCCCCAAAACATGAAAAATATCTATTTTTAATAAACCAGCCTCACTGTCTCAACCTCTGCATACAAAGTGAAGCCGTCCCTTCCCTGGTAAGTTCACTTGCATGTAAAAGGAAGCAGTAAAGCCACTGGTAGGAGTGAGGTAGGGCAAAGGCTCACAAAGATCCAGATCCTTGTACAGCCCCCAGTAGGTATCCAGGGACTGCACTTCCCAGTTGTTCCAGAGAAGAGAAGAGAAAAGGGGAGGAAGGGCAGGGGAAGAGGTGGGAGGAAATCTCTTGTCCTAACAAGAAATTACTTCTTGGGCTAAAGAAATCTTTGTCAGTGAAAATGTAATAAAATGGTATGAAAAGTTTAAGCTTACTCAGAAAATTTATCCAGTGTAAAGGAGGTAATGAGGTCCTTCTGTGACATATGAGATGAAGTCCCCAGGGCTGAAATATTTCTAAACACACTGACACCCAGAAATCTTGTTTAAGAAATACTAAATTGTTTAAATATTTCAGAAGCGTCAGAATAGTTGTAAACTACCAAAGAAACAAAAGCATAATCAACAATGAATCTTTCAGAGCATGCTTGGATCGAGGTACCTTTTTTAAAGTAACAGCAATGTTTGGTGCTGTGACTCTGCATGGAATGATCATTTCTCTTCCCATTGTTATGTGTATTATTTTAGGTATATCACTGTGCATCTCTACAAATGGATTGCTGGTATCTGCAAGAGAAGAAGAAGAAAAAGTTAATATCTGAAATCTTAAGAGAGTGTATGGAAATTGTAATGGTGCCTACAGCCTTGAAAGAACAGACTAAACCTGTCCATAACAAAAGCTGAACAACATCCTCAAATCAAATCTTCTGCTTACTTTTATCTAAACACAATCAGTAAAATATTATTACATATTTGAAAATATATCTATCACTCACTATCAATAGCAGTAATCTGATATCTCCTTTAAAATCCAGGACAACTAAAGTACATTTTTCACATTACAGCATCATCTCTACTGCTGAGATACCTCTGCTGCTGTTTCTTATTTCAGGGCATTTCTATTTTATTATCACCAGGAGAAGTAATTATATGGGAAGTGAGCTGAAATTCACTTATCAGGAAACCCCTACATGGGACATGTTCCTGGTGTCTGCAAGAAAATTGATGGGAAAAACTCATGTTGACTTCACCAAGAGAAAGATTCTACTGTGATCATCCAGCTCTATTTTCAACTCTGAGAATACTCTGAGAGTTAATTTTTCTTCTCCTTCCCACTATAAGGATACCTGTATGTCTCTTTTTTAAGTTACAAGGTAAACGAAAATGCCAGGAAAAGATTTATTCTTTTTGACTCAATAAGTAAAGCTTGGCAGAGTAGTTTACCATCCCTTGAACAATCTCTTTAACAAAGGGCATTGTCACAAATAGCTTGTGCTGGGAACAGAGAACATTGCTGCTGCTATTGTTTGGACCAATTAACAAAGAAAGGCTTAAGCCACAGGCTCTGGCTCCAAATCTTCTTTGCAGGTGTTCTGATCTGAAGGTTTGGTTTGACTCACATGGCAGATAGACTACCTCAAAATTCACATAAGGTTTAGTTTTTAACTCTTAAAAAAAGTGGAACATTCAGATCTTAATTTCCTGCTTATCTACAGCTCCAGTGTTTTTTCAGGCAAATCCTATTATTTTTACTCAGTCAAAAATCTTACAAAAAACAATGGAAATCTTTCTTGGATAAGAAATTGGTAAAGCTAGCAAGAACTGACTTTTTATGAAACCTCAAATTGTAATGTCATTCAAGTATTCTAGTCCAAGACTTCTGCATGTTGACCTATGTTCATTTAAGTAGTTCCTCAAATACTTCACTTTTGCTTCTCTTTCTAAAGTATGTTCTGGTCTTCCCATTGTCATAAAACTATTCTGCCCTTAGGAACTTCTTTTCTTATTATATGCAATAAAATTTTTTTTTTTGAGACATCAATCATAAAGAGAAGCAAATTTTACTCTAATTTATACTAGGGAGAATCCTAAGGTAAAGTATCCCAAATACACCCCAGGATACGGAATAAGTTTTCCTAAAGAGGTTTAATGAAAGTCTTACACAAACTATCTGAAATTCACAATGCTTTATTTAATAATAGGTGTTAATGTCCACTGAGATCGTAAAAGGAACTTATGAGTAATAGAGGATGCGTATGTAATAAAGAAATACCCTAAGGATTTGTCAGGCTAAGGTTTCCTCTGCAGTGTGATTCAAGAAAAGACCAAGAATGAACCTGTTTGTAGCACGGTGAAAAGAATCTTTTTTGTTTCAAGGGCTCCAGCCACAGAGAGGTCACCTGCCCTTTAATATCACCAGATAGATTTACTGCTCCCCAAAGACTCGTTCATCTTTGTCACAAAATTAAGAGCTCCTGCCCAAAACCAGCAAACTTTGCAAAGCCGTTTCCTGTGCCATAATCTCCAGATCATTACAAGTGTGAGGAAGAGCTGTTCTGGGGACTACCGGCGCTGTCTGCAGACACAGTGTCACCACTGACCAAGGCCAGTATGGAGGCAGTGGGGGCTGTGCGGCTAAGAACTCACAGGATTCCTGCCTGTCTGAAGGCAGGGACAGGAAGCAAGCACAAAACACCGCGTTTGGCTTTTTTGTTTTCTTCTTCAATGGAAATGC
>NW_008602164.1:9137-22436 GCF_000691845.1 Merops nubicus | reverse complement strand
GGTTAATAAACCGCTCTGCAGAAGCCAACGAAACACTCTGGCCGCCCTCGGAGGCCCTTGGCGCTCAGGCGCAGGCTCCCTGGGCCCGCTCCCTGCAGCGGCACTCCGAGGCGTCTCCGCGCCCCCGCTATTCGCGTGTGGAGCTCCCATTGACATCACTGGGGACTTCCGCCGTGGGCCAGAGGGCAACTGATGGCCCCAAGTGCTCCAAATGTCTTCCTGCTTTTGATTAAAAGAAATACGCATCATGTTTCCTAGCACAGTTTTGTTTTCATAGCGAGTGTGGAGGAGGCTTTTCCTGATTCCCTTGGATTTTATTCGCCTTCCGTCTTAATGGCCGTAAGGGGATACTCTCAGTGCCTCAGGAATCTGGTGTGTGCTCTACCAGGCTGGATCAGGTAAAGTCGACCCCACAGCAGCACCAGGGCAGGTTATGCCACATTGGCAGGGTATGCCAACAATGTGAAATCATTCTGCCACCCAAATAGTAGTGGTCCTTGCTTATTTTTTTCCCTCCCATCATAGCCCCAGCTATTGCCAGTAGTTCCTGCTACATTTCCTCCCAATTCCTTCCTGAGGGGAGGTAAACGCTACCCTTCCATGAACAGCTGTATGGCAGCATATCTGGGATGACCTAGCCTCCCACCAGAGGTCTTCTGGGCCAGCTTCACTCACTTTTATGTTCAGAAAGCTCTAGACATAAAAAGAACATCATGGATTGACCTATCTTGAAGACATATTCAGCTCTGTTGGAATTTGGAATGGAAGATCTAGGAGAGTTGTCCTTGTTTTTTCCATTTTTGGGGGGGTTGGGTTTGGTGTAGTTTTGTTGTTGTTGTTTGGGATTTTTGGTTGGGTTTGGTTGGGGGTTTTTTGTTTGTTTGTTTGTTTCAGAGCTGTCTGCTATGGTAGCAAAATGAAAGATGGACAGCCAGAATATTTGCATATGCTAAAGGTTACATTAGAAGTTAGCGTATTTTTAAATTGTGCCTGGAATTAATGACTGTGTGCTGGTTTGACTGTATTCCTTACAATATCTCTCAGTTACAATCAACACAAAAACACAAAGAGCATTTATGAAATCACAATATCCACAAAGGTCACTTGCTATACTGTTAAAGAACATAAATAGCAGCTTTTTATTAAGCTGGTTGGCAGTCAGATACAAACTTGATAAGAGGCTTAACTCAAGCAATATTATGTCTGATATCAGTAACCTGTCTAGGCTATTTATGGGGTTTGCACAAACAACTAAATTAGCCAACAAAAAAATACTGAATTCAGAAAAGATGGAGAGGTTCTTTACTTCCACAAGCTTCAGCTACTGTTCTTGGATCTCATTTGTTCCTGATAATCTGAGCTATGTAAGTCAGAGTACTTATACATATATTTGCAAGAAGAAAAGTCTCTGCGGGAAAATCTGAGCTCCTTGAAATCTCCTTAAGTTTGTCTTCTGAAGTTCTTCCAGAATTCCTACTTGTACTTGGCTCATCATTAATTTTTTTTTTTTCAGGCTAAAAGAGCCAAAACAGTTTCCTCACATTCACATAATACTCTTCTTCCTCATGCACATGAAGAGGACCAATGTCTTCACTGAAGTACAGACATGCAAACTTCATTAAAGTTAATGGGCCAACTGCCAAATTCCCCTTTCCATTGTGGAGATTCACTCTAACTAACTTTATTTATGCTCACTAAATTAGTAGTAGGGCTGTTCAGAAGTACTTCAAGGAGAACCTTGCACACCAAGACTGGCTTTCATCTCACTTATACATATACAATATAGATATTTCTCACTGAGTTAGGTGGCCAAACTGCAAGTGTCAGTGGCAAGAAAGGGAGAGTTCTGACATGGGACTCATCTGACCTGTTTTAGACATCTGCTTTATGATGACATGAACCCTGCCCTAGGAAATGTACTTGTTCAACCTACTCACATGTAGGTGTCTGTGTTCCTTAAGAAAAAAAATAATCCCATTTTGTATGTCTGGAAGCACAGTATTTATCTGCAAGAAGAGCTTTTCCATGCTATCTTCTTCTTAGCTTGTAAAACAGTACTCTTCAAATTCAAATGATTTCTAAACCTTTAAGGAATACTAGAGATACAAATTCATAATCATAGATGTCCAAGGGAAAAATTAAAAAATAATAAAAAATAATAAAAAAAGGAGGTGGATACTTTATATCTGGAGCATATTCAGACACAAAACATTGCTAGCATAATTGTACAGTGATTTTTGGGCAGGGTTGCTTTGTTTTCCTTTGGGGCTAGTTATGCTATGCTATCATCGATGTAGGTCCATAACACACATAAAACACAGCTAAAACTCTTAAGGAAAAACATTCAAACCCACGTTAGCCAGGAAATCCACACTAGAGCAATTACTATGTTCAGAAAGTGATCTTTAGCAAGGCTAACAGGCATTAAGAACACTTTTTGAGATGTATCCCTCCTTCACAATGGCTCATCTGGATGGCTTAGTGCACAGCCTTTGATGCTGCCAAGATGTCCACACACGCTCAGCTCAACAGTGTATTATGATGTGAAGTCCATGTACAGGCAATGACAAAAGCATGGTAATTATAGGTCACTGACGTCAGCAAGTCCTAGAGGGCTCTGTTTTGTAACAGGAACCTCATTAGACATTAAAAATGTGTCCGCATACTTGATACAGCTGTAATATAGTTTAATTTCAAATAGTTTCCTTTTCATAACAGAAGCGCTATCATATTATTGACTCTGACAGTGTAAGCCAAAACCAGCCTGCTCATACATTAAAACTGTGCCAAAAGCAAAGAGGGAAAAAAGGCACATGGGAGGGAGAGTTTCCCAGGCCTCAGGAGGTTCTTCTGTCCGTACATTATTTCTGAATAAGAATTGAAAAAGAAAAAAAATAAGAAAATCTCCCTTTCTCTTAGCTTTCAGGGTACTTTGTCCTACTGCTTTTTTCACCTGTTGTATTATTTTGACTTTGACATTTCTTATCTTCGGTGACCCTTTTGGCAAACTCTTTGAATGCCCTCCCCGTTCTGCAACATAGTTCCTTCAGGGTTCCGGGAGTCAATCCATTCAAGCTAAATCCTAAATCCATGTCATTTCTGGGGCTGGATCCAGCTATCTGTCAACAAAAGGACCTCCCAAGGAGATGTCATACACTCAGCAGATGCAGAAGACAACTTTGGAGCTTGAAAATGCACTCAAAACTCCAGATGTTTTGGTGCTTAAATGGCTGACATTTTGAGCCATTTACTAATGCTGAAAGCCCTTCATTTTGGACTGTCCACCCTGAGACACATCTCAAGCCAAATACCCGAAACTAGTGGACGTTTGACATTCTAGACACTGACAAGTACAAGTATTCTCAGGACTTGTACCTTAATTACTCAGCTCTGATTTGCGTCATCTGACAAACCACCTCAAAGCAAGACATCTATTCTAAGCTTGTTCTCCAGATTCCTTGTAAAGTCAGTGATGAGAAATACGTACCAGAAGGTTATTTTTTCTCTCTGTTAAGTACAGAAAGACAATAGACAAGCGACTCAGCCCAGAGGTCTTGTTTCAAAACAGAATATTTTGTATGGTGCTTGACTGAAGTACCAGTACCTGTCTCATTTTGCAAGGAAATGTATGCGTTCAGAAGACATGCACAGCAGGAGTGTGAGGAGAGACAAGGAGAGAGAGAACATTAACTAGAAAATGGGCTAATACCCTAAAGTCAAGTACAACTTCACCTAGAGAAGAATTCCCAGTTGCAGCAGAATTAAGATATTACTCTTGTATATTGATAGCTGAAAGCTGTCTTCACAGGAAGTAGCAATTCTTCAACTTGAATCCAAGTTTGTTTAAATTCTTGCAAAAACCTAACCTTGATATATAAATGTAATTAAATGTAAATGCTTTTCCTCTGTCATACCACGGGAACAACTGATCAAAGGCAAGAAAAGATGAGAGCACAGAATAAAGAGAACTGCACATTTTTGAAGAAAATGAATGAGCTCCAGCAACTGGAAAAGTGTCTTGGAGATGCCATAACAAAGGCAGACACAAAGAAAAGCCCTTAGCACTTGTCCCCAGGGAAATCTACATAGGTTTCAAAACAGCCTGCTGATAATTTGGTGTTCCTTAAATGTCTTTATTCCATATTATCTCTTTTCAAGAAGAAAATTGCCCATGCTTCACTCCAATGTATGCGATGAGTGCTCATTACAAGTCTTTCAATTTTATTACTAGGCTTCAGTTGCATAACAAAGTTATGTTGTCCAAGAAAGAGGAGAAATAGGCAAAAAGGTTTTGCTTCATTTCAGCTTTTCCCCATGGCTTGTGGTGGAAGTCTAACCATCAGTTTCCTTAGAGCCAAGTCTAAGGCTCTTAAGATAAGTAATTTCCTTTGCTTTTTGTCCCAACTCCTGAGCTCTCTGTGGTCAAGAGTTGCTGCAACACGCACTGCACACTCACTCCCCTGCGCAACTCAGTAGTGACCTCTCTAGCTGAAAGATGGGTGGTGTCAGGACCAGTACTGCAAGAGAAGTCACCAGCCTGCCTGTTCTTGATCACCCAAACACAGGACTTCAGAAATGCTTCAAGTCATCCTGTGGCACATGGGCATGGGACTTGTGGTCTGACCTCCTCGTGATCTTGCATCTTGGTTTTGTCTATAAAACCTCATCATCTGCCATAGCATACACTCATTACTGAGCCAAAGAACTTACTGGGTTTATTGTTGGTTTTTTTTTTTTCCCCAAACGCAGTTCATATTCAGTATCACTCTAATTACGGAAATGAATAACAATTTTAAAACAATAAGTGATGACTTCCTGTACAAACAATATCAACTTTCCTAATTTGGATTCTGTGTTTGTAAATAGCAACTATTTATTCCCCTCTGCTGCATGCTAAGACATGGGAAACAGTCACCTCAGTGATCCACATGGAGCTAATATGGGAAATGGACTGACACAATGTCCTGCCACAGGAAACAATACAAAACTAGGAGGGACCCAAATTTTACAAATGTTTATTTCCTAAAAGCCCACAAATTAATTTAAAATAAAACTAAGCTCAAGAAAGGTAGCCTTCACAGAGGATTTTGTTATCCCCATCTCACCTCTGTTTGATCTAGATATCTCGATTTCATGCATGTTCACAGGAACAATGACTTATACTAAGAGACTCTCTAAGAATTTTCTTTCCAAATGCTAATGCTAATGCTACACTGATCGGAAAGGGTGAGATTTGGTACTCAGTATGTCGTTTCTTTACAACCTACTCAACAGTTCTTCTTGAAATGGTAAATTTTTGGAGGACTAATATACCTTTCCCCACCTTAGGGCACAGTTGCACCTTCAACAAGCATTAAATGAGCAGTTACCTTGCAGCCTCCCTCACTACTAATAGTCTGCCCTGAGTCTCATATGTGTTTACTAGGACACAATCAACACTTCAGCATTAACAAATTGGTTTTCAATAAAAAAAATTGTCAAATTCTGAAAATTAAGATGCCAAAGAGATCTAAACTTGATATGGGTTTGTCCTTTAAGTTTTTACTGGTTTTTGGCAAGTAAGGTAGAAGGAAAAATGTAATCTAATCCTACCTTCAATAGTGCCATCAACATTTAATGACTGAACATCCTTGAAAAAAATCAACAAAACCGAGACACTCAAGCAAGTCTTCCTTAACTGATTATTGGCAGTGGGGAAAGGGGTTACCCAAAAACTATTTCTCAAATTATATGTTTCTCTTCCATCACCATGTGAAGTAGGCAGATAACCTTGGTTCACATACACCCAAGGTACATCTTAGGACCTGAGACCCTCTTTCAGACGCAAGCAAGCTACATACAACTTAGGAAGCAGTGAAGAGTTAGAAAGACTGGTTGTGTCTTCTATTCATAAAAAGCCAGGATCCAGAAAAATTAACACTTCAAACAGGAAAGAGACCGAAAGAACATAAAGGAATCTCTTATATATTGGGTTGAGCAGAGAGGTTCTCAGTCAGAGTCACCACTATCCTTGCTCTTCTCATGTGGTGAATGGAGAGGATTGTGGGTAGATCTCAGATAGAGATGACATCCAAGGTGGGAGGTTCAAGAAGGTCCCATGATAAGAAGTGTGCAAAAATCATCCAAGAAAATGGTAAGTTTTCCTAGGTGGCAGGAAATGCCAGTCACTAAGTGAATGACCTACTTTGGTTATGCTTCCATGGAACCATCTGTTGTTGGGTATCCAGTGAATTATATTAAAAATAGTTGGGTGAGAAAAACACCCCAGTGGCACATTTCAGATAAGAAAAGCAGGATGAACAGCATTAACTATTCATTAATTCTCAATAAAGCAACACACAATAACTGGAGGAGCCATCTTATTTTCTGTCACTGTAGTGAGAGGTCTACTTCATTCTGATTTTTCACAGCACCAGTTCCACTCTTCATGTCACAAAATGAAAACAAAGGCTAATTCACTCTGATGTGAGCTCATTAGAAGCAGTAGACACATAATTTGGAAAATTTCCAGTTGCACATTCTCTGTAACATGAGCCTTCAAAATCTGTGAGTCCTGATACCTTACAGTAATCTACTAACTTTATTCTGTAAAAATAAAATAAAAAAAAAACAAACAAAAAAAAACAAACAAAAAAATATTAAACTCCCTAAAGTGCTCACAATTTCTTCTGTTATTACTATGTCTATTGAATTCAACTGTTCTGAGAAGTGTCTGATTAATATCCTGGAAGAAAACAGGAACAGAAAACAATTTCTGTTATAGCCTAACTGACCTAATTCCAGAATTTCCCATACATTACACAATAATTCTTTGCTGAACACATTTCTGTGTTTAGTTTGATTCCATTTATTCTAGATTCTTACAGTCTGTGTAGTGTGGACTCCAGAGTGCTTTTCTGAATGTGACTTAACATGTAAGTCATCATTTTCTACAGCATGAGATAATTCAGTGATGTGGATAGACATCTTTGACATCCTTCAGCTGACTAGAAATCTATACTCTTACACAGACAGGTTAAAGTGAACATTGTACTAGACACATGGTTTTCATCAGTCATCATCTGATTCTGTAAGATATGGTTTCTCTGATACTCATTTCACAGATTCACTTCTAGTTTACTTCCATGTGGAGTTCTCTTTACTCTATCAGACTGGCTGGATTTGGTCTTTTCTATCTTCATTTTATCCTAACAGATAAAACACTAATGTTTTGCAAGCTCTAACAAAGCAGATTATGTACATTAATTGGTAAACTATCATGACATTTTGCAAGGCTGAAAATATAACTCAAAATCCTGTATTTAACCACAACAGAAATGCCTTATTTATCTGTTTTGCGGTATTGAAGTGCAAATACCAAGAAGTGTCAAAAAAATGTACTCTTACCATTAATAAATACGTAGACTGTAGATTCTTTCTTCTTTTTTGCTGGACTTGTTGGGTATTTGCAGCTATAGTTTCCAGTGTCACTTGCTTGAGTTCTGCTCAAGGTCAGACTGCTGCAGGACTGCTTCCCATTCCTTCCACAGGCATACTTAATTACTT
Source organism: Merops nubicus (assembly GCF_000691845.1). Taxonomy (NCBI): domain Eukaryota; kingdom Metazoa; phylum Chordata; class Aves; order Coraciiformes; family Meropidae; genus Merops; species Merops nubicus. Next base: position 14,891 of record NW_008602164.1, on the reverse strand, counting down.
TCAGCCTTTTGCTATCCTTACTTAGAGTTTCAGGCAAAGACCATGAATGAACCATTTCCCCCCTGCAAATACAGATAAGGAAGCAGAAACAATTATGTTGGCCTGCAATTATATAGCTCCAGTTCCCAAGCTTTCTTTTTTTATTATATCAGGCTATTTCTGGGGTTCTCTTTTATCTTGTTTTCCAAAAACAACAACAGAAACAACAAAGAACTATTGAACAATTGCCATTGAAGTTCACTCCCCACCTTTCTCCACAACATAAGGTTTCATTTTTTTCTAATTTCAGTTACAAAGAAAAGAAAGTGCCAGGTGTCTGAACTCCCAGGCAAATTATCAGAATTCAACTCAGGATGTTACCTGCAGGTGAGGTTTAAAGTCTGGCCTGCTTGAACAACGTGCTGTATGCCATTTACACTCAGCTCGGGAACTTTTAGTTTTGATCCTGAACTAGATCCTAGAAAAACAAAGGAAAAAAAACCACATTAACAATGACAAGTCATCCTGTTTCCAGTCCACTCACATTTATGATGTTATACTGGAAGGGGAAAGAAAAGAAAATGGGGCCCACCCCACACACACATACTCTCTTCCTCTGACCAAAATCCTGCTGTCCTGACTCAGGACTCACATAGTCTTCCATGAGAATTACTCAGGAAAGAATGTAGAGATGCAAGCTAGTTTGGGTCAATGACTTTGCTGTCAAATTGTTCACTGAGCGTACCATGAAAAAAGTTCAGGAGCTTGTGGCTACACATCTAACCAAGGAAGCGTGCCCTCAAGTACTGCTGGCTGCATTTCCTTAGGAAACACCACCATGGCAGCCCCTTCAATGAGAAGGGCAAAAGTCAGACACTTCCATGGAAAGGGCCACGTAGCCACCTCCAAGATACTGAACTCTCTCTCAGACAAATTGCTGCAAAGCCGGAACTGCTCTGGAAGGAGTGAAAGGCAATAAAGGATCTTCCCTTCTTGGCTGAAGGTCACAGCACTGCTACGTATGGTCCCTCTGCACTGCTACGTATGGTCCCTCTCTAGCTGCAGTTTTCCTACCAGTGGTGTCAAAAGGTAACTGGACAGCTCTACCATAAGTTTTGAGTACAAGATCAGGCACCGTCCAGACCAGATTTACTGCTTATTGAGAAAGCGAGCATACCAAAATGGCCCCAGTCATGGCCAGACCATTCTGGTATGGGTGAAACCCTGGGTGTCAAAATAACATGAGGTGGCTTAGGACACTTGAAAACATCCAGGCAGGCTTCTCACAGGCCATATAAAGGCAATTTTTAGGAAGTCCATGAAAAAGCCCCATAATCAGAAGACAAGAGGAACACCTGACCTTCAAGCCAGCAAATATTGGAAAGACATATTGTTTTATCTTTGCCCCATAACAGGCTATGGCCACAGAAGCTTTCATGGCAAGCAGACAGAAATGCATGCCTTAGAGAAGAAACAGTCCTTGATCCATCCTATTGCCCTCTCACTGACTTCAAATTGTTCTGGAAGCTAGGAACACAACAAGAAAATATTTTGAAACAGTTGAAGTTAAAAACCAGTATAAGGCTAAATGTGGACCCAAGTGCAATCTGTAAAGATTTCAGTGTTGTGAGAGAGGCGCAGAGAGTAGCCCAGATCACTTTACTCCATGAGAAATAGTGTATTTGTCAGCAGATGAGAGAAGCAGCATAACATAAAGAGGGGTTATACAGATTTTCCACTAGAGCTCAGTCAAGTACAGTTGCAGTTCAGCTGCTTTAAGCCCTTCCAAGAGGTCCCTCCTGCAGCCAAACACGAACAGCTGTATGCACCAAACACAGTAGAAATACATGAACCTTATTTGGCTGCTATGGATGACCCACCAGAAAGGTCTCCCTCTTTTACTGACTATAGAAGGAACTTTTGGACACCAACTCTGTCTGAGATCGGTGACTAAATGTCAACTGCATAAACCCTTCGATGTCCATGGCTGCTTCAAATTCAGCAGCTTTGACAGCAGCAGATGTAGCCTCAAATTAGAGGCCGAATATCAAAACTTTGTTCTGAGGTATGGACTTCAGCCCCTTCAGCCTGGGAAAGGCCTCGAAGACAAGCCTTCGCCTTTGGAGAGAGATGTTAAAACTACAAGAATTTTGTACAAAAGGTAAAGAGATGCTGCCCTCACTGCCACTTTTTGGGTGTTGTTTTGGGGGGATTTTTTTTTTTTTTTTTTTTTTGAGGAGCCAGCTGTGCTCCATTTGTGCATATTTCCTATTGTTTCCCTGTGACACTGATGGAGAAAAAAGGTCTGAACCATCCTCTGGAACTACCTAGAATAATCCATGAAAAGAAGCACATAGCTCATTAGCTCTGCAAAACTGTGTGCTAGAGGTCTTCAAAGGCCTGTTCTTTTCCTTAGCAATATAGGAAATGTACACTGTAGGAGTAAACTAACTTTTAGCTAACCTTTGGCATCTAAGTTAGTTACATATATCTGTGTTTTTCTTTTTAGCCCTGTATATCTTACTCAAGCGGTGGCTCCAGCAGTTTTCCTGTATATACTATCATCTATTCCTGTCCAAAACAAGATTTAAAGGGTACACTTAAACATAGACATAAAATAAGTTATAGGTCACTTGAATGGGCTTCAAGGAAGGGCATAACAAGTGTTCAGAATAAAGAGGTCCTCTGAACTGCACCACAAATATTACCAGAAAATTGAATGGTGATACTGTACAAATACACAGACTTCCTCTGTGATCTGTCAAGACAACCCTACTTCTAACTAGAAATGCATATATTCAGCCAGCTGTTAAGAGGAGAGAAAAAAGGTGCAGCAAATCTTTGAAGAAGCAATTTGCTATATGATATATTACAAACATGCATTTTTCTCACCTTCCATTTATGGATCTCAACTCTGAAGTGCTAGGTCTCCCAAAGAGTGCACTGTGCTTTTATGGGATAGTCTCCCATAGATGCTTACAGTCCACCAGTCTACTCATTTGCTGTTCTGAATTAAAGTCCCTGAAGCTAAACACTATTGAGAAACTGAGATAAGATATTACAAGAGCTTGGGCAGCTTCTTGAAGAGCAACTCAGGCACTTTGGTTGAGAGGGTTTGTCAACGTCCTCCAACTAAACAATCTGACAGTTTCACAAAACTACCAAGTTCCTGCATTTCACTCATATTCCTCTTGTCACTCCAGAAAGGGAGGCTCAGATGCTGTCCCAAGAAGGCAATGTTTATAGCCAGCTTTATGATCTTGTTCCTTACTTCAAGGGAGAGCCTGGCCTCAAGCTTCCTTGAACTGCTCATTTCAGGCTCTACAAAAGCTGAAGCTCACAATACTGTTTACAAACAGTTCAGTATGTATGAAAAAAAATGTCAGTAATAGTCTGCCAGAGGAACCCATTGGAATCAAAGCTCAGGTTCTAGAGTTGCAACGCCCAAACCAGTTGCTAGAGACCAACATGTAGGTTGCTTCCAACATAAAACTAATGGAAAGGTGGAACATTCATGAGTGACAGCTGCTGAGAGGAAGGCAGGAGAACAAGTCTACAGTGCCTAGTCGTGACTGTGGTGCTGAGTGTTCAGCTCTGCTCAGCATCAGCACCCTACCCAGGAGCAAAGCCAGCCGTGCAGCTCCATACCCACACATGACCCACACTGAGACCAGGAGGCTGGGATTGTGGGCTGCTGTTGTTTTCAAAGTCGGCCAAAGGTGAAGGGCAAGAAACCATTCTAAATGTTACAAATGTTTATCAAGATAACTCTGTGGTGATATAAGGAAAGACATCCACATGAATATCTCAGTGTCTGTACTTAATTAAGCATACAAAACAAGGCAGTCTGGAAGCATGTACACCAGAGTTATTAAAATTAAATTAAAAAAAAAAATAAAAACCAAACCTCAAATCCCAGCTCTTTTCACCCCATCCAGCATGGGAATAAGAAACCCAGATACACTGGATACACGTTCAAGTTTTTGCCCTTTTATACAAATTACATATATCTAAAAGACACCACGGTGTGTGTAAATATTGTGGGTGGGATCTCAAGGAGTGCTTAGTGTTTGTCTAACTTTACTCCCATTGATATAAACCAGAGTTTCATCACTGATTGCAAGCACAATTTACAATCAAGACAATTAACTCCAGTAGTTAATCTTATTAACATTCAAGACCTAGCATCAGTGTATTGGGCATGACATGTCAGATTTTTTATATATTTATTTAGTTTTTCACTGACAAAAAGCTGAAGTAAAAGATCCTATTTCCAGCCAATATTGCTGCTTTTACAAGTGTGCGAGACAATGCTTTTACCAGCAAGACCCAAAGTCTTGAAGAAAAATAGCTTTATTTGACATCTTATCTATTCATGGGTCATTAGCCTCCTTACGTTTTTAAACGCTCCAGAACTGATGCAGAGTACAAATGCAATAGAGTTTGACATGTTTGCCAGAAAAGAAAAAGGAAGGAGAATAGCAGAGAAATTCCTACTGTCAATATTTAGAAGCAGATTATGCCTTCTATGTACCTTCCCTGGGCATTTTACTTGACACTGTCTTTTCTGAAGGGTCATGGCTCAACAGGACACGTTCACTTATCATTGTGCCTTGTCACTAAGCGACCGTCAGCGGTCTACCCTCAGACTGACCTACATTGGGGGGTGCAACTTCTTTTCATGTGACAGCAAGAGAACTAATTAATCCTGATAACTGAGGAATCTCCTCCCATAGGGAAAGGGGTGATCTTTTTAGGGTTTTTTTGCTTCTTCTGTTTGTTTCAGAAGTTTTATTAGACACATGTGAAAGTCAGTCAACAGGATTGCTTAATTAATGAGGAAACGTTAATTTAGATTACAAAAGTTAGCCATTCTGTCTGAAATAAGGGAAGGATTTTTTTTTTCTTTCAAGAAAAGAAGGGTATAATCTGTAATTTGTAAGGGAACAAAAGAATAAACTTTCTTCAGTTATTTTCTGCCTTGAAACAAAAGGTGATTTTCTTCCCAAATGTAGTAGACAAAAATTTTAATTATCTGTTAACCTAAAACACTGATTGCAAATAATTTAAAAATAAGATCAAAAAAATTAACATGCATCTATTTTTCCAATATGATGTATGAGTTCTGCTCTACAGTCAAATGAGGAGCCCTGCAGACATGATCAACTTTCCACTGATTTCAGCTAAATCCCAATTTCTGTTAAAAGGGTAGATCTGCTGAACTCAAAACTGGGACCAGACTCTGGATTCTTAGCCCCATTCTGCTTTTCCAGCTTCTACTTCTAAATTTTCTTTCATACACTGTGAATTCCTGCTACCATTGACTAAAGAAAGTAAACACAAAAAAACTTCATGGCTTAGTTAAAAAAAAAAAAAAAGGAAAGAAAGTCCTTGAAGTTAGGAGGTTTGGTGGCTTTTTAATTTTAACTTCTCTTTCATAACTTGAGGCTGGGTGACTGTCTTCCAGCCACTCCAGTTATGCTGAACATGTTGACTAATCCTTTTCTTTCACCTGCACAATGAGAGGTTAAGGAGAATGGTCAGTTTATCTTTGTGACTTCAGTGTATACAAAGAATCTGACCTTCTGGGTTTAAAGTGCCATCTGTGAGCAATAAAGTTATCCATCATGAAGTAATTGTTTCAGTCATTGTTAGATTTGCACATGTTTGAGGGCTTGTTAAACATAACCAAGCCTTTATGGTTTTTGCCATAAAATATAATTTCCTCCTGATCCAAACACATTCAGCAAAAATGTATTTTGTAGAGGACACTCG
>NW_008602164.1:0-9106 GCF_000691845.1 Merops nubicus | reverse complement strand
AAGAGTGCACGTGGTTTCTTAATAAGATCTAAGATCTTCACATCTTAAAACACTGGTCATTCAGTTGAAAAGCAGCCCAGGATTTTACTCTGTCCTATGAGCACTTCCTTATGAGTCATCCCACTGAAGGGAATGGGGATACCCACATATGTGCAACTAATAAGCAATTGCAGAATCCGGATGAAATATTTAGGAGCATGGTAGTACCCAGTGGGTTGACTTTTAGTGCGTGTCCAGTGAAAATGAGCTGACTCTGATCTGCAGCAGCACCTTAACTGGAGCATGGCCACCAGCTAACCACATATGGGATATAGAGCTTTACTCCATTTTCTAAGAAACCTGGGATACCAGCAGCTTGCTTTATTTCAGAGCTCGTCTTGACAAGCTATTGTATTACCGTCTCTTCTAAAGGTACTTCAGGCCATTCTGTAAGTAAACATAATGTTTTTTTTGTCAGACAGTTGTGCCTATCCATAATAATTCCAATTACATCATTTCACCAGATAGCTCTATTTTAGGAAGAGAAAGGAGATTTTGGTTAACTGTGAAGAGCTATTTAAAGTTTTGATTTACATCTGATCATAAGGAGGTATGTTGATCAACAGGTCCTCCTAGTTTAATCAACACTGACATTCTCATCAGCATCCATACTTGCATTTACAAGACAGGAAAACTTTTAAGCAGAGTTATCTGAAAATTTGGGTGGTAACTGGATTTTTTTTTTCCTGCTCAAAGTGTGAATGTCTGGCCTGGTCCTGCCACAGGACTAGAGAGAGAAGAGATCAGCCTGGATTATCAAAATTTCTACTTCTGTGACTACTAGTAGCTGGGCTAAGACACTCCTCTGTCTCCATAGGAGCTATAGCCCCCATCTCATCTATGCTGCCTGGGTTTCCAGTGCTCAGGCACAGGCAAAGCAGGCAGCACAGTCTGGTTCCTGCATCCAGAGCTAAAAGCATCATCTCCATTCCCTGTACTTAGAAACAGACTCCAGGAAGGACATTCAGTGCCAAACCATGAGCTACCTTGTGATTCAAAGCAGTATCTCCAGGTCTTCCAGATGCCATCTAGGTCCCCACTCTAAAGAAAACCTCACAGTCCTTCATACTTCCTATTTCACACCACTTCTCTGAAGAAAATCCAAGCTTCACACCTGAAGCCCGCAGAGAGAAGCTAGGACTTATCTGTGAGTGAGCAAGGAGACACACCTTTGTACCAAGCTGATGTTGACAACTCTTCAGATGAGCAAGCTCATGATCATAGAATCATAGAATCATTTAGGTTGGAAGGGACCTCCAAGATCATCAAGTCCAACCATTGAGCCATTAGGGCTCTGAAGTCCTCTGCTAAAACAGATCTGAACTAGTAAAATGTAACCACTATTTCTGTTGAAGCAGAACTTATCAGGGCAATTAAGGGCAATGGGGACTTGCAAGGGTTAACAGACATAGGTCCTTGGGCTGCAAGGTAGCTTTGTCCATCCTTCCTGTTGGCTTTCTGTAGACAGAGGCACCGTGTGTGCTGGTACATAGCTGGCAAACAGAAACACACTTGTGGCAGGAGCAGCAGCTCGAGCTGTCTCACTCCTCAGTGGATCTATTGCTCACACGTCTCTGTTGTGACTGAAAGGTGTTCCTGTTTACTTTCAAGATCAATAAAATTGTTGGAACCTGTTTACTTACAGAGTACACATTGATGGATACATATCATCCATTAACGGGTTCATCCCTTTCATGTCCAGAAGGGACATTCCAAGTATCCAATCTGATGTTCTGCAAAATATGCCAAGTGATTTCTGGATCAAATGCTCAAGTCTGATTAATCTCAACTACAGTTTAAGAATGTAAAGTATCATTAGGACATAACAGCCAGACAAGAAAATGGATAGGTTAATGGGTGAGAAGACTGGACTGATGTATGATACAGCATCATAACTGAGTCTGAACAGCACAAGGTTTACCGTAGCAGATTAGGAAAGTCCTGGGCAGACTACAATGCCTTGTCCCTGAAGGAACTGAAAATCAGTCAGCAGGGCAAGTGGATATGCTACTGCCCAAGAAAGGCCTTCACAGGCACAGAAAGATGTCTATGTCTATTATTTGAGCAAGTGGTTCTTCCCCCCTCAGTTCTGGATCTCAGAGCAAGTGATAAGAATTTGTTTACTATCTGCATTTGGTTGCTGTCCCTAGATGTCTATACACACTGATATAAGATTGGATGCTATAGAGGCAAAGCAAAACACCCAGTAGCTAAAAACAAAGCAAGTAAAATTCTGATAGCACTTCATTAACACCTCTGAGCACTAATCACTATCATGTCAATATGGTCAATAGCTGCAAACGTAAGCAAACATGCATCTCCCAAAAAATTGTTATTTTGCCAGTATTTATCCAAGCTAAGTCAGGCTGTGCTTACAGAAGCCTGTGGTAAAGCCATATTATTAAAGAGCAGGTGGTTTCCTTCCTTTAAATATTCAGGTCTCAAAGTTTGCCAAGCTGAAATCACAGTTGGTTATTTGAAATAAATCTGGCTCCAACTACTACCAACTGAAATTATTACGATCCCCCAGCACACGTAGGCAGCCAAAGCCATGCAGTTTAGTGTGCTGTGCTCATGCAACACCTGCCTGATGGCACTTGCTTCACCAGCTTACCAGAAGATTGTTTTCTGCTGCCTTAAAGTCACTCAGTGACTTTTGTGCATGAGCACATGTACTTTACATAATACAAATTAAAAATCAATTTCTAAATTAACATTCAGAGAACCCAACAGAAAAAAAAAAAAATCTTAGTAACCGCTTTTATCTGTGCAGTTTTAATAACTCTAGAAACTTAGCAGCTGAAATGAGCAACTTCACCACTATCTAGACTGGTGAAGGTACTAATTTCGTTAGCCATATAAGGAGAAAGCAATTATAGAGAAGTAGTAAAACTGACCATGACTGAAAACTTTTTATTTTTCATTAAGTATATGGAACTGAAAAATGGGAATCCAAATGTATGGTGTAACACCTCCATTGTGAACCCTCACAGGATAATCACTTTGGTAAAACACACCAAAAGGGCAAAACACACGTGTGGGGTGCGTTGAAAAAAGCAAGAGAAATATCACGCTTGTATCAACCTTAGTTTGATCTTCACTTCAAGAGAGTGAATTCCCAGCTTAAAAAGAGGTCTGCTGAGGGCGTTCTCAGCAAGAACTGGTCATAGCAAAGCGTGGCTGCAGCGATTCACAGCCTCATTCTGCATGAGTCCATGCTGACGTACCCTTACCCTTTGACATGCCTGTTGTGGCCCCTGTGGGGAGACCCTGCTCAGGCCATTGCAGATGAGAAGTGGTTGTGACTCCATCATCTGCCCATTCAAAACTGATGCCATGTGACCAGCCACTGGCATTCACCCAGGAATATGGTTTCACACCTCCACATACGATTAAGCCAGTGCCACTTACACGATCGCAGGAAGCCCTGCCCATATGTCTATGTCTGTGTCTCTGCTCTGATTCCACCATGGCAGATCCTAACACATAACCATCAGTACAATATTTTTGAAGAAAAGTTTATGCCATTAGTACGTGTAGTAGGAAAGTATTAATACCGTATAAAGACACAGAAAGTACATCAAAAACAGACAAAAAATTAGAATTCCTGTATAGAGTAAGGGGGTACATTTTCTTGACCTAATTCAATTTCTTTACCAACTCGATACTAAAGATTTAACACAGATTCCCTGGCAGGAAAAATTAAGCAATATAACACAATTAAATTTGAAGACTATTTCATACAGACAGATAAAACTGCCTACCTGCTAGTAACCTGCCAGCTCAGCCAGCAACACAGGCCTGTCAAATTAACCTGGGGCTGTACTATCCATTAAGCTGTGCACACAGAGATAAAATAGGAACTACATGAAAGAAAATGTAAAGCAAGGCTGAAGTTTTTCTACTTTGCTGAAGGCTGTCCATTATTATTTCTGATGCTCCATCATTATAGCCAAACTGCCCTGTAATGCTCCAAGACAGCAACAAGACAAAAAGACAAAGTCGAGAACTGGCTTTCCATCCACCCAACTTAAACCTATAAAACAGAGCTATAAGCAAAGGCCCTGGGTTCAAAACAAGACAAAAATAACTAGCGTGACACAAAAATTTAAACTAGGGAGGTGAGAAGAACCAGGACAGTCTTCTCAGAGGACTTGCAGTGGCTCAAGAGGCAAACCCCAGTCTGCAGTTAAATGACATCTAAACCACAAAGCCTACGGTAGGTGCACATGCAGAAAGCTTCTGGCAAGCTTACCTGTGACTTAATTTAAACTATGAAATTTTAATAATTAATTATAGAATTGATTAGGTTGAACATTAACTAGAGCACTGCATGAAACAAAGAAAGGTGGGGTGAAACATACCAGCACAACAGAAGAAAATCCTCTGTATTATACAACATAACATGATTCAATCCATGTTATTATCCATTTGCCATAAATGTAGACAACACCTAAATTTTCACAGACACTAATTTTAGCTTCCTTGACCCTCAATCCCACGGTTTCTTAGTAAGAAACAGTGGATTTTAGATCATACTACAAAAAAATTTCCTCTCTGGAGAATTCTATCAGATAACTGCTTCCTGCAAGGTTCCCTGAACCTTCCCTGAAGATCAGATGTTGAACACCGCTGGAGACACGACACCAAGCTAAAGAGAGCCCTTGTCTGATCCAGCTCTCACACTTCTGTTAACACTAGTCCACAGTGATCCTGATGAGAGATTTTTCCACAGAGGAATGACAATGGGAACAAAAGGGGCAAATTCCTTCACTCCATAGCAGAGAAGAATCCCACAGGAAGGACGCTCAAGTGAACTATGTGGAATTGTGAAATTCCTCTCATGAAACACCCTCACACTCATCCCTCACTGCTCCCCATGCACTAAGCAGGGGGTCCTGTTCCCAGAGCATGGGCTTCCTGAGGGAACTTCTGGGGATCAGAGACATATCTCTTCATGGGTCCCCAGCTCTGTGAGGGCCACCGTGCCCCGTCCACTCCTCTCTGCTTCCAGCCACAGCAGAGAAGTCACTGCATTGCTACGGCATGTTCAACCCACAGAAGTCCTAATAACAGCTTCCTCCGAAACACTTACCCATCCCTCAGCTGCTCTAATGGCAAAAAGCACCTTGTTTCATTAACATAGCTCCAAAAGAGGGAATATGACTTAAGAAGATTGCATTTAGGAGTGCTCAGGACCACATATCAGCGAACACTGGAAGATCAGCCCCACCTGTTAGAAAAGTCATGCAAACAGACATCTGTGTCCACCACATCACGCTGGATTGTGTTCTGTCTAAATATGTTACAGGGGTGACTTAACACTCTGGATATGGACAAATTGATTTTGGTAATGAAAATCAACAGGGATTTGATGGAAAAACAACAAAGATAGCAAAATCAAGTCATCATAAACATTTTGCTTCTCCATTAACACAAGCCAAACAAAAGTCTGGGAACGATTATGAATAAATCAGTTAACCATTTCACAATCATCTGGAATTCTGGAATGGTCTTAAATAATACAGTGTGTCACAAGTAAAATCATCCTCCTCTTCATCTTTAAGCTGGCACATTTCCACTAATTGTGCCACCAAAAAAAAAAGAAAAATCCCCAAATGCCAAACATGGCTTAATATAAAAGAAACAGTCATCCACACTCCCAGTCCAAGTTTCTCCACCTCTGAAACATATACTGTCAAATCTCTTCCCCCACACCCTTGTGTTTCTCAGTGTGTTATCATTTTGCTCAGTTCCAACGTGAATTCATTCTACTGGTCACAAAAGGCATGATACTGTGCCACACTTGGCTTTGGAGAGAGCACTAACACCTGTATTTTCATTTTTCAAACTGCTGCTTTCAGCAGATCTTTTTCGTTTAACCATGAGGGTTTATGCTGTGCACACCTTCAGCTGTGGGGGAATGGAACTGAACTTCTGCATCTAGATAGGAGAAAACTGTGTGGGCACCTTCCTGACAACCACTGGACCAATTTTAGGATGAGTAGTTCCCACATGGTAGATTAAAACATCAGGGCATTCCTCACTGGGAATGCTTGGGAAAAGGTTGTTTCTGAGTTGCAGGAATACATGTAGTTAGGATGCATCACAAGGCCAAAGAGAGAAGAGCCTGGTGCTGTCCATGAGTGGGTTTCATGCTCTAATATACACAGGAACATTTCCCCAGTCTTACAAATATTGATAGAGGGAAAAATGAGGCTTCTGGGGAGAAAGTGAGATCTAAAGATAAAGCACATCTGTGGAAGGAGCAGTGTGCTTCTTGAAGGTCTCGCAGCAATAGGAGAGACTTGGCTCCAATGACAGAGGTGATTGTGGTTGGGCATTCTGTACTTTATGGCAAATCTATGCTTGCAGCAGTCTTGCTCTCCAATCCCCCTGGGGCTGCCGCAGGAATTCCCCACCCCTAACTGGGGGCAATCGAAAGGACCAATTTTGCCGATAGAGCCCCATCACAGCCTCCCTGGACACAGACTTCTGAAATGCCAAACCTGAACCCTTATCTGCGGAGCTTCTCCCTTTCCCAGTCTCAGCTGGATGTGAAAACCAGCAAGCTGATAAACATTGTGCTTGAAGTTTCCAAACTACATTAAAGTGTAAGGAATCAGCAACTGTCCTGAAGATCTGGACAATTTCCTTTTGTCCTATATGCCCACACAGTGTAAAGGGCTACTAGTTTCAGTCTTTGAAGCATCTGACAAAAAATAGGCTCAGCTTGTTTTGTTACTGTTCACGTATAAGAAAACCCAACACTACCAAAAAAAAAAAAAATCCTCAAATCTCCCCTGTGGCAAATTTTTAAGGTTTTAAATGTATCAGGTGCTTCTGGATATAAAGACCTTTATTAGGGCACAGATCAAGTCCCTATTTCCATAATCTAGCTGATACTAGCCTAGGCCAAAGGAATTGCTCCAGATTTACATCAGCTATAAGAGAACGAAATCTAGCTTTGTGTAGAGCATGTGAGAAAAAACACTGCCTGGTAAAACATCAGTAAGTGATGAAGATCCAGAAGAAGTGGGAAACCTAGTTTTTCTGAGCTCCATGAAGATCTCCACCCCGATCTCAAACAAGGCCACTTTAGCTCTGTGTCTGCACAGCTGTTTCAGCAAGCACTCAAATAAAATTGAAACCTTAACGCATGAACTTCCATCTGAACAGCGCTTTCAGAGAAGTCAGGTTGGTTATTGCAAGAAATTAACCTCGGCACTGATTAGATTTGACCTGGAATTTCTTCCTTCGTTTTTTCCAGCTGACCACGAAATTGAGAAGTCCGTTGTTCACTGGGGATTTTCATGATCTAGTTCCAGCTGGAATAACTGAGATTCATATAGCACTGTTCACAGATAGGATGGCAATAGAGTCTGTTCACCTTCTTTACTGCTAATTGTGAGGTATTGCTTCTGAGTGGAAAGCTGGAAATACAGCCAAATTATCAGTGTATATTTCTGGAAATGTGACCACATAATCCTCGATCCAAGCTGCAGAATATGATCTTTTCAGGGTTTAAACCCAGTCCTTCACATTCCCAAATGCTATCAATTTAAGTTATTATCATACAAAGTCTAGGATTGGGAGGTTGAATTTAATGTGGCAAGAACATTTTCATGTTGACCATTATGTGTACAGTCTTTCGCATAAATGCATGAGATACAATTTGTGGAATAAATGGATACAAGCTATAAAGGTACTATGTGGGTACTATGCAAAAGATGGACGAAAGTACTGTTCTTTCACACATCAGCCAAAATATGCGTATGCATAGAAAGACAAGAGATCTGAAGGGTCCAACATGGCAAAGAAACATAATTTCCTTTATCTCATTTTTCAAATGGAGACTTTCACGTCTTGTAGCTTGCATGTTGCTTTGGGGAAATTTACATTATTAAAGAGACATATATAAGTTAAAAAAAAGTCCTTCTGTCACTTCCTTACAAAGCTTTCTCTAGTAACTCCTGATCCACTGACTCATTTCTACGAATCTCCTCTAGTACCTGCCAGTAAATGGAAGCTCAACAGACACCTGCAGAGACTGAATTACAAGAGTGGACCATACAGAAGTGGTGAATCAAATTACATCAAGAGCAAAAGAAATGGGAAGTGCTGGACAGCCTGAGTAAGAGCTTTCAGAAAATAGGCAGTGAAAGAGTGGGAAGTGGGAAGAAAAGCATAGAGAGATGAGTGGTATAAAACATCCAACTACTTCACCAATAACGTTGAAACTCTCTGTGCAAATACAGGTATGGAGAGTTTTACCACTGCCACAGAAGAAGCATGATCGACCTATCTGGAATGTCCAAACTAAGTTGTGCAAGCTTTTTTTAAAAAAAAAGAACATGGAACAAACTGAAGGAGTTTGAAAAAGTCTAAGACCTGATTTGGAGCACAATCTCTCATGTTTACTTAAGAGGGAGGTGTGAATTTTCACCAAAATGGTTGTAAAGGCACACAGCTGAATTACAGAGAAGCATCTTTCTGGTGCCTACAGCACCTGAGCTACCCCCAGGATATAGCTCCCCAGCACCCAGAGCACCAGGTTTTCACCTGAACAAACCAAGTTTTTCCCATTGGAATTGGTTTAGGGTACTCAGGTCCAAACAGTGCTAGGACAGGAAGGTGAACCATGGTCTCTAAGAGCCCCTCGCCCAGAGTCCACCTTCTCCCTGGGCAGCGGGTTTGCCGTGATTTGCACAATGGAAACCCTTCCCGACAGGAAAGAGGAAGCCAGTCCCCCAGCATGGATGGTCACTGCGGGAGCCCATGTGGGAGCAGGACGCCGAAGTTCAAGCTCAAGCTGTGAAGGAAGCCTGGCAAGGATTTGAACCTGCATTTCCTGTATCCAGGGTGGGTGTCCCATGCCTGTGCCTATTTCATCCCGGGCATAAGAACCTTCTTGGCAGAGACAAATAATGTGGGGAAATTAGCACTTTCCTGGGGAAAAGAAAGGGGAAAAAAAAGTATCTATATATCTGTACCAAAGTTGATGAATCAGCACTTCCCGAGCAGGAAAACGTCTCCTCGGAGCGGCCCCGCCAACTTTCCTCCCAGG
>NW_008602163.1:0-753 GCF_000691845.1 Merops nubicus | reverse complement strand
AGTCAACTTCTCTCTGCTATAAACCAAATAGATAGCCTTTGGAAAGAGATGGATGATGTGCTTACAAAGAGAGCCCAGCAGGAAGAACTCCTCCACTGTAAAGAGGTAAAACTGAATGAAATGAAGTCTCATCAGGTATCTCTTGAAGAAGAGATCAAAGAAGTTCAAGGTACTGTAAATAAATTGGAGAATGGGTTGAAAAAGCAAGTCTTTCTACAGAATCAGTTGCAAGCTGAAAAGGAATAGTTGGAGAGAGAACTTGCAACTAGTAACCTGATGCATAAAAAAGACCAAGAAAGACTCTTAGAAATGCAAGCAGATGTAAAAAACTTAAGCTCTGTATGTGTGGAATTAGCAAACAGAGTAGCAGAAGAGGAGAAAGTCAAAAAGGAATTACATAAGAGCATCTCAGATCTCCAGAAACAGCAGGACTCTAAGCATGAAGAGGTGACTTCAGCTAGCAGACAGCTGAAGGTGGAAAGAGAAGCTCATCAACAGGAGTTGGCAGATCTTAGATCAGAGTTACAAGCTGTTACAATCAAACATGAACGAAATGTTCAAGAACTCATGAAACTCCTCAAGCAAGAAAAGGATGATGCAGAGACTCAGATTAGAATGCTAAAGGTACTTATTCTGAAGAATTCCAATGTCAGACTTTTCTTTCTCTTTTTTTTCCCCTACTGTTTTACTAGGAGTTTTTATGTTCCCCTATGCAGGTAATAAAATATGGGATTAAAACCTTTAACACACATC